>NW_010559424.1:0-4778 GCF_000687285.1 Phaethon lepturus | reverse complement strand
CCCTTCCAACCCGAACTGTTCTATGATTCTAAACAGACAAAACTCTGGAATTCATATGCTTGTGAATATAACAATTGAGATTTTTAATAAGATCTGATCGAAATCCAGTATTATTTTCCCGGGAAAGCTCAAACATATTGTTTTATTTGTTTTCATAGCAAAATGAAGAGAAATCCCAAAGCATCAAATTTTCCTTTACAAAACAAGATAAAAAGCAATTAATTTCAAATCAACCATTTAGAACACTTTGATTCAATGAAATAGATTTTCTATTTTCAATAAGGTGCGTTACAAAATAAAACACTTCAGAATGAAAAGCCACTTAAGAATAAGAAATATCAAAATGTTCCTTCTCGGTGCAATTGAAACATTTATTTCCAATGTATTTGCAAAATAAAGTAAGCGGGTTCTATATATGCTCTGGAAACTTTTGTTTTCACTGCTGACTGGGCAGCAGCTTTCAAGTTGCCTTCTCCCCAGCCAAATTCCTGGTGCCTTCTTGCCGGCTTCCTCCATGGGCAAACAGAGGGCAAAGGCATGTCACAAATAGTTGAACAAAAAATGCTGAATTTCTCCCCCCCCCAGTGCTGGAGAGATTTTGATCAACTCCCAGAAGGCAGGGGAACAAATGCTTTTTAAAATTTTCTCTCCACATTAACAAAACTCCAGCCTTTTGGCTTTTTTAAAGAAATTATTTGGCAGCTGAGGTTTTGAAGCTGAAAAGCACAGCTTAGTTTTGGACAGAGGGGCTTTCCGGACAGACAGCCTATGCTGGGCAGTGTGCCGAGGCGGTGGGACACACAAACTTCTCGGGTTCCCTGCTGTCCCTGAGCCACTTGCCCTCCCGAGATGCTGATCCTTTGCCTGGCTCTCTGCAAATGTGCATCCCATCAACATTACATTTTCAAAAGTGATGTGTTCAGAGGTTTAAGGTCCCAGCTGAGCACTCCAAAATCAGGTTTAAACACCATGGATAGTGTTTGGAGATCCAAAGGGGTCAACATCATCTCATTGCCTAACTCCAGTTTCTTCCATAACTTCTACCTCAAAACCTTAACACCCCTTGCTTCGTTTGGTAAGGAGTCCTTTTCAGCTAAATTGACGTATCTAGATTAATTTGCTATCGGAACACCCCTGTTGGGGTTTTGCACTAAATTAAGTTGCTTTTTGAAAATTATATTTGTTAAAATAGTGCCATTTCCCACCTACACAAAATCACCATAGCTATAAACATGCAATAACCTGCCCCGAGACTCTCTAGAGCTCCCTCAATCACTGCCTGACATATCCCCTAAAGCAGGACAGTTTCTACACCAGTGTTACTCCATGAGACATAGTCTCTCTTGCTCACACCTCATGGGTTTTTGCTGAGCATCTCATGGCAGTCCAGAACGTCTCCCTCCTGCACAGCTGCCACGGCTCCAGCTGCAGTTCCCGGTCCCAGGTGTCCCCATGGCCAGCAGAATTTGGCCAGCCCTTTGGTGGTCTCAGACCCCATGACCCCCACCGTCAGCTGTGACTGACTGGCATCGCTGCAAACACCATCACTTCACTGTTTGCCTTTTTCAGGGCTTTTCCCAACCACACTGAGCATCAGTTTCTAGTCACCAGGAAACACCCCATAGGCAGTTTTTTGCTTTTTTCTTCCAGACTTGATTTTTCCTCCAAATTTTTTCTTTCTGGGAGCAGTGTTGTCACCTGACACAGATGGAAAAGGACCTGGGAATTCGCTGCCAACCCATTTGCTCACTGGCATGAGGAAACCGTTGCAATCCACTAGATCTGCCGTTTCTTCACCAAACTCATGTTTGTCAATCTCTTAACATATTAACCAGGGGTAAGGTTGGCACAAGCCAACCTCTCTGTTTACAGCAGCAGACTGATTTGTTTTGTTGGAAACTGCCATCAGGATGGAGAGCGGACGTGTCCATGGTCGAGTAGACACTAGTGCCTGTGAATACCATGTTTGTGGGTGATATTTGGAGAAAAGGGAAATCTTTTTATCACTGGGCCGGTGAAATAACTTGAGCAGAGCCATGATTGCCCAGGGGAGCTTGATGCACTTTCAGAATATCAAGTCAGCATGACTTAGGACTTGGGGAAATCAGAAATTTGGGAGCTATGTGCCCGCTGACGGGCACCATGGAGCGGGCTGTGGTGCTTGGGGTAAAGCTCTGCAAAACACCGCGAGTGCCTGCTCTCCTGGTTTCTCATGTGAAGGCAGACAGGGTTCAGCACGGCTTCTCAGCACCTTGCAGTGGCAGGTAGCGTCCCGCAGTGATGCGGGCTACAGCCAGGGCACAAATATTGCCATCTCGTAGGCGCCAGTGACACGTAGATGGTGTAGGATGGTATCTGCTATAGTGATGACAAGCAAATTACATTTCTATGCAATATTCATAGCTTTCTACCACAAAGTGATCCCCTGACATACTGGGCTAATTTTGCTGTGTTGGTTTCACTCCCTTCCAGCTTTCACTGTTGAATTTCACTTGCTCTTCCCTCTGGCTCTACAACGGCTCTTCCTCATTTTCTGAGGGAGATCTATTTAGTCTGAGTAATTGGGAGAGCTGATCTTTGTTAGATTTTTAAGATGTATTTTCTGTGTATCCCAAGATGGTGGGATTGTCATTTCCCATTAAATTTCTAAGGCACAATGATCCAAATTTAGATATTTTAAGAGAAAATGGGAAATGCCAGTGAGAAACAGCATGACAAGAAATCTTGCCCAGCTATTAAGATTTGCTGAAGTTTTGGCTGGCTGTGTGTTTTGCCTTTTTTTTTTTTTTATAAAGAAGACTGTGTCAAGAATTTTCCTATAAACGATGCAATTCTGTAAGAGGGAGTCACAACAGGCTTTGTGGAATATAAATTCCTCTGAACAGTGTTACTGTGGCCATGATATAATAAGAAAAAAGTGGTGTGATAAAAAAAGATCAAAAAACTCACTGAAACTCAATTATAAGTGGAGCTTTAAGATACATATGTTATTGGCTGGGCTACAAAAGTTAACATAACAGTAATGAATGCACAGGACTGCTTTAAAATGTAAAACACATTATTGTTTAATGTTCCTTTATTTCTAATAAATTCAGTTCAAAATATTATGCACACTTTTAATAGGGTGGGATTTGTTCACTCTATGCAACTAAACACCCAAAGCACGTGTATTTTTAAATGGTGATCATACTGAAAATGGGAAAAGGGGCAGCTGCAATGGGGATTGAGCTGAGGAGTGTCGGTGAGCACCCAAACTCGAAACATGGTGCAGCTTCCAGAGAAGCAATAGCTGCAGGAGCTCTGCACTTCTGAAAATCACACTGGGGGCTGGGCTCAGCTCTAAGATATTGTAAGGATGCTCCGAGGCACGTGATGAGCTGGGCACGAATCCTGCCCTCATGGGTACAACCTGTCAGTTTCCCACTGAATATTTGCTAAGGGAGACTCACGCTCACCCACAGGACCCTGAGGCACTCACCTGCTGCCCCTCACTGCCATTTGCTCAAAGACCAAGTTTCCCTTTATTTATTCCAGCTGTGCACTATGCAATTAAGAACAAGATCAGGTGATGTATATTCAGTCCATCTTCTTTAAACCCTGCCTCTGCATTTCCCTCTGGGATAATTGGTGACTCCTGCTCCTTGGTTTTTGGCTCAAAAATGCCAAATAGTAGTCAGGAGGTTTACCTGTTCTTTCACTCCCTTCGTGTCCTCAGTTTCTGGGAGAAGCGAAGCCAGGGCTGCGGTGTTGCGCATCTGTGTTCAGCAAAGGGATGCCATCGAGCATCTCGGGGAAGCAGGAGTCAGGACAGGTACTTGAGTAACTTGAGGCTCAGGTACTGCCTTGTCCAAATTTGAAGGCAATGGCATGACTCCTTCCTGTGTCTTTTGTTTCTTTGTTTCTCCCACTCCAGCCCTTGTAAAAATACTAAATTAAAAGACCCCTGAAGGATTGGGGGAGCAAATAAAACTACAGCAAAGGTTAAGGCATCAACTGGAAGTTGAGGTGTGCTGAGATCTGGTGGAGGTGCTGTGCCTGCTCCAGCCTCAGCAGCCTGCAAAGTGGGGGACAAACAATCCCAAATGTTACTGCTTCCCACCACCTTCTGCACAGTGGTGGGAAGAACTGTGTGGAAGAACACAGTCCCTGGAAGGGGCTGTTCTGCAAGCCAAAGCAGCAGGAGATGCCCCAGGGAAACTAATGTTTAGTAATGCACAGGCCTTGCGGGAGTCCCTCACAGAGGGTACCTGTCCTCTGTGCCAGGCAGAAGAAAGATCCTTCTTTTAACTTAGATCTAAACCTCAGCAGCTTCAATTTTCTAAATCGGGAGTCATGCACTCCTGCACATCCATCAGGTGTGGCAAGGGTGTGCCAGCGAGCAGCGAAACACTGAGAAGGTTGTGCTCACCCTTGGTGTTCACCTAGAGGTGCTCACAGACGAGCCCCAGGCATTTAGACAGTGTTATTAGTGAATTAAATGCACACCAAAGGCAATTTTAAGCAGACCAGCTGCATATAAGGGTAGTGATGACACTGACGGGGTGCAGCAGGGCTGGTGTAGTTGGAATGGGCCGGGGGAGAGCAGTAGAAAGATGGATGGGTTGGCCATTGCTGTGCTTCCTCCGAGCATCCCTTCCCCTGCAGGTGAAAAGGCCAAGGACAAGAGAAGCACCAAAACTCACCTAAACTCACCGACAAAGGGCCTTGCCTTCACTGGGTGTTAGCTGCTGCGGGGCTGTGTCCGGCTCTGCGCTGACGTCCAGGCTGCAAACTCCTCA
>NW_010559423.1:0-14452 GCF_000687285.1 Phaethon lepturus | reverse complement strand
AGGAGCGGCCAGCTGGGTGCCACGCGCCCGCGGCACAGCCTGCGCTTCCCCGGTCCGGAGAGACCTCCGAGGTCGCTGAGCGTGCCCTCCCTGCCTCTGCAGCTTTCCTCCGTGCCAACAGCTGGTGGCAATGACGGCTCTCTTTTTAATTCTCCTCTTCAGAATAGGATCTGAATGAAGTCCAAAAGGCCTTTCCCACTAAGATTCTCTGAGATTACAGACCTGGAAGAAAGTGTCGAACGCCCAACCTTACATTCTTGGAAAGAATGTGCTATTACAGCTCTGTCCCAGGAGACAAGAGCACTAGATTGTGGCTATCAGCTGCCTCCTAGCATCTTTTTCACCTGGAACATATACTTCTGACCGCAATTGAAAGAAATCCCTCTTGGCATTTGTAACATGTTTAGCAGCAATAAAATTCAATCTGTTTATTAGATGCTCAGCTCCCTAGACACTGTGCTTAATTTATAAACCTCTGATGTTTAGATCTGACTCCTATTTTTGGCTGACTATCCTGAACATTGTTTTCTTCTGAAACCAAGCAGTTTGTTCAGCTACCTGTTACTTTGTAAGTGACGACTTAATTCTAAAATTTTCATCAGTACCCATCGAATAGCAGAACATGAATTATTACTTGCTCACCTACACAGATCCAAAGAGAAGAAATAGGGACAATAGTTTCTTACACTCCTAAATTTTTCCCCACAGCATCTTCCGACACCCTGTTTTGTCAAACTGAGAAAGAGACTTTCATTAGACACTTTGTGATGCTCTGTCCTAAAGAGTTTTGCCAATATAACAATCTCCCATTTGTAACTACTTTTCTTTTTCAATACCGGTGTTAAATAGACCTTTTAAAAAATATTTTTGTAGTACTGTTAATTTCTCCCCCCCCCACCAGGTGTATCTCTTTCTAAGAATTAAAAAATCAGGATAGAACTCCTTTCCATATTCACCTGCATGGTGATCAGCTTCTAGTTTTCTCTATCCGATTCCTTCTGGTCAGGTTTCACATCTTTTTGCATTATCTTGTTTTGTTTTCCTGACTATGATCTCCAAGCCTGAGTTCAGCTAAGCACCTACATATTGATTCACAAACCATTTATCCCAAGTTGTTTGGCACCTGCGTGCATCAGGAACACAAAACTTTGTAGTGCCTCTGCAGGCAGTGGTGAAGTTCTCGGGTAAAATGTTCCCCTGCCCCCTTTTTAAGCTCTCACTTTAAATTCACTTGCTGACATTGATAATAAGTTTCAAACGCATTCAGGACTTCGATTAGATCTGGATAGGCCCTACACCACTAGATGATCTGGAGCTTTGAAGCAGTCTGCTAAGAAAAATCCCTTCCCTCCTCCTGTCCGTCTTTCTAGTCATTTAGCATCACTACTTGATGTCAAGTAGGGTCCTGGGGGAGTTATCAAACACAACGATTTGCTTTTCCATACTTTCAGGAACTGGAACAGTCCAGCTGTTCCTATGGAAATCTTCTGTATATACATTGTCTTGTCCCATAATGTGTGAACCTCTTGAGATTTATTCAGACATTCTTCTATTACTTCTCTTCCATCGTTTTTCTGCCTTGGCCAAGCAGCAATACCAACTTGAAAAATTCCTTGTTGGAAACCTTCACAGCACTTAACCCTTTTTTTACTCCAGCTGACTGAGCAGACGACTGTTATGTATTGTTTCTGTTAAGCAAAGATTTTGATGAAGCACACAGGATCTGTGATGTAAATCTATGTCTGCAGAGAAATGTAAAATCCCCCGTTCCCTTGAATTCGGGAGGAATGAAATAAGAGGCAGCTTCTCTCCTTATAGCTAAGCTTGCTTTTATCTAACTTTCAGACTAAGAACCTTCTATTTCTTTTCATTTTAAAAGCAAAATAGCCTGTGAACCCCACCTGCTCCTGTGCGTCTTGCAATTGCCTTTGTTTTGAGTGGTAACATTTGCCTCTGTCTGTGCTGCTGGTGGTATCGTTTCTGCTACCTCCGTGTTTAATGATTTCTTACCGCTGTAAGAAATGAAACATGGGAGCAGTAACATGAAGTAGCAAAAATTTAAGCCAACGCCTAACAAAATTCTTTGTTGCTTCTTGACTCACTTCCAGACCTGAACATTGCAGGGTTCCAAATAACTGGAGTCTGTCAGCTTTATTCTTCTTAGCCGTTCCAGGGAGCACACTTACTGGCACAGCCTGCTGGGGACTGACAAGAGCGCGCGCGCTGCCGGATCCCGGCTGCTGCAGGGTGCTCTGCGCAGGACAGTATTTCCATGTTACCTCACTCAGAACAAACAGCAAGCTGCAGAAACACTCCCATGCAGTATTTTGTTCCACCAACTAACACTGCCAAAAAGAGTAAATTTGGGAGTTTGCCCTTTAAATTAATGCAGTTTTGTACAAAATCAAGGGCATGACACAGCTCAAGATCAAGGCTTAGCCTCTGAAGAATGTGAACCTTTGGCTTCCACAAAGTAGACTTACAACAGCAGGTATCATCTATGTAATATGTCATGTACACCCAATACACTGTTCAATAGTATTTTTGCACTTGACTTCTATTAAGCTTAGACTCAGAAATGAAAATTGGAGCTGACTTTTAAAACATGAAGTGTTCAGCAATTCTGAAATCAAACCACTTATTTACCTAAAATCTCTATGCCTTTAGGCAGACTCTAGCTACTTTTAATCAAAAAGTGATAAATATAGAGAAGTACAAAATGGTTTTTTTCTTCCTATCATGCAAAATAGCAAAAATAATTGGTCCCTTAAACAAAGAGGGAATTTGAAACCAGGAAAAGGAAAGTGACTTCCATGAGGCACGGGTGCGTTCTGGGTTGCCAGCTCCTCAGGCATGTGCTCTTGCTAAGTCTAGGCACAGCTGTGAGATGGATGTGCGCCCTCCATCTCATCAAACGGCCACAAGTACGTACGGTAAAGGGGTTGAGATGTTAATGTTCTCCCACCATTTCCCATCTATGGGAAAAAAACACTCTTCCTCTAAGTTAACTTTATTTTTTAAGGGAGCAAATGTGACAGGAAAATAATTTCCAGTTCACTGTATCTGGTTTTCTGACCTGAACAAGTTGGAAATGTGAAATTCACTGTGTTGACAACTGGAATGTGTCATACGGTGTCATGGTGAGGCTAAAACTTGGCTGATCAGGTGATGCCTTGCTGATGGCAACATATGGACGATTTCCCTACTGGACTTTTCCCCTTCCCCTGTTTTTCCACCCTCCCTGACTTGACTCCCTTTCATCCTGCCATATCTCATTCATTTCTCATCAATGCGCTCCCTGTCTGGTTCCACATCATTTGCTCCTTTATTCACTTTTGAAATGGAATATGAGTCCAGCAGCCTGTAAGTTCAAATGATCCTTTTTAGCTCGTTATGTTCAAATAACTCAGAGAACTATGAGGCAAGACTGCTGAATTGTCCTGCTGTCACGCAGCCTCCAAGCAGGTGGCTGCAGCAGCACCTTGACTCTGATGACGCTGCGAAGTTGGGCTGTGGGGCTGCAGCAGGTCCCCCCAGGAAGCACACTGCCGAATGGCAGGCTTAGGCTTCTTGAGCAAGATGCAAACCATCATGGAGGCCACCTACTTCCAGGAGCATTTACTCACACATTAAAATAAATGCTTTCCAGGTAAAATGAATGAAGGATGTCTTTGTAAAATACTGTGCAAGGTGTGAAGCCAAGGTTTACTATATTCTCCCTGATAAACGGTAAGATGAATTGACAGATCAGTATGTGTACGACACATACACCACATCCAAGAAAAAGACTGGCAACATATAAAAAAACAGTTGTGGGATAAAATAGTCAATGTGGAGAGCAGGAAATAGGGTGACATGTTCTGCTTACTGCCTCTCTTCACCACCCCTGGCAAGGTAGCTTTGCGTCCTCTTTGGTGTCATTTCTGACGGTGTAAGAATGGAGGGTTTACGCATTACAGCAATATTCAGAATTCCTTCCAGGACACTGCCCCCACTGAACGGGTCCAAAGCTCAGCTGGCCAACAACAAATTGCAATGCAGCCCTCAACCGACTCGAGTGACACGGCTGGTCAGAGAGAGAGGAGGCTTTGGAGGAACAGCAACTTCACACCACTGGCTGAGGATCCAGGGGGATTTAACCCAGCAATAAATGCCAATCCCTGGCGCATTTGACACCACTGGTTGTTACAGAGCACCACTGAGAGAGGACAGAAAGCTCTGCCAGAAATGCAGCTTCCATGGTCCTCCTGCTTGTATGGACCAGTGATCCATCTGGAGGGGATGGGGGCCCAATGGGCAAACAACCAGAAAGCTTCTACAGAGTTTATGACACGCAGATGAAAATTTTTTCCTTAAAGCAGACCAGGATTCAAACATACTGCGAAATACAGAGAGCTCTCAGTTACGCAGAGTGAGGGAAAAAAGCAAGTTCAAAAGTGTTAACGCAACATCATTTTAAAGCTAACAGCTGTGGACTAGTTCGTGAAGTGCTATTCTTTTTGCTGTATCTTTAAGTGCTGTTAAATTCATTTGTCACTTGATCGAAAGCCAACAGGCTACAAATCTCCCAAGCCCCTCTTGCGCTGAATAGTGACAGGAGTATTCTGTTCTGCCATAAGAAAACATTTGTGTGCGTCTCTGTCCGGAGTCATACATGCTACTTTAACTCATCTGCCTCCCCATTCTCTCCAGCCGAGGAGGACAAATTGCTCACTGTGGCTCCCTTTCAGAGGCAGTACAGCGCGCAAAGAATCATGACTGAGCAGAAACACAAGAAACAGGCACATAAAAATTCATCACTTTGGCCTCCTGACCTCTTGCCACTGGGTTTGGCAAACCCCGTCTCAAAAAGTAGCACCAAGGGAGAGCTAAGCAGACCGGCTGAGTGAAATTACTAACAAAAAATATCTTGGACACAGGAAAACCCCACCAGATGCTTCATTGTCTTTGCAGAGAAGTGGTGCTGAAAAAGGGGGTGATCTACCACATGGCATATTGGGTGGAATAAGTAGTGCCATTGTTTCAGAGCAGCTCTGTCACTTTACTGACTGCAATACAAAGAGGTGTAAAGCAAGATTTAATCCTGACTTTTTAGTCAGCAGATTAAAACCAATCATGCCAGATGTCCACAAGACTGTTTAACATACAGAAAGCTTTTTCATACTCTACAAAAAAGTGAAAGCTGTAATAACTTCTTCTTTATTTCCTCTAGAGAGGCCTTTTTCACTCACTTTTAGTCAGAAAAAAGGGAAATGTTGTAATGGATTTTAAGATGTGCTATTAATTTTTACTCTAGCCTTTGCTCTTTTCCCCTTTGAGACAAAGCTAAACAAAGTAAATTCTTTCACCCGTGCAAAATCAGACAGGTATGTCAAAGAAAACTGCTGGTATAAAAAAGTTGTGATTTCAAAAAGAATTTATACCCCTAAGACCAGAAATGGACATTATCAGCAGTACTCACAACAGAAGTTAAAATTCTTTTCCATAATACTTGATGCAAGATATGGAAGTGTGGTTGTCAGCATGCTGATAAACATATAATCGTGTCCCCCCCACCTGAAATTGTGCTTGTGTGACTTTTTTGCACAGGTGCCTCCTCACACGTGCCAGCATATGCCCAGTCTGAGGATGAGCACGCTCTGCTGCCTACCTTAAGGAAGAGCACACAGGCACACAGCAAACTTGGGGCTGAGGGTGTCTTGCACAACCCTTGGGGCAGCCCCCGTGGAACGCAACAGAAGCCTTACAGCCCCCATGAGAGCAGCGCTGGCCCCAGCCCGGCAGCCCGGCGGGGAAGCTCCAGGCAGCACCACCAGACAGGCACTGGCAGGGCTGTCACCTCCGCAGCTGCTCCTGCAGCGGGACCCAGAGACCTGGCTGAGGCCACCAGGAGCTATGACAAGCTCTAAAATACGAGTGCTAATAAGTGATATTCTTATTTAAAAATACTCATTCCGTGCTTTTATTTAAACTCACCTACGGAACTGTTAAACCCTTTGCAGTGTTTTCTTAATTTGTTGGTTTCTTCTTTTTCTATTTATAAACAAATTAATCTCTAAAAATATTACCACAAAGGAAATAAATTCAGTAATTATTGTATGTTTAAAACATGTTTTGTATTTTCTTCTGCTATTATTAAAAAGTGCAAAAAACTCTGCATATTAGTGTCCCCCCTGAATTTCCATTGCCAAAAATGTTGCTAAATTCAACAAAAAACAGAATGTATATTTAGTTGCCTATATTAAACTGCTAATCATTTATGCATTTAAAAAAAATAATTGACTTAATCTTTGGAAAAAAGCTATAGAAAAAAATACATTCCCTTAAAATTCTGGTATTAGGCTGATTTGTACCACATACATCATTTACTAACTCAGAAGCTATATAGTAGCAAGATAATGTCTTGCTTGGTATCCCTTATATATCAGTTGCCTATGGAAAAAAGATACAACTTACAGACCTCATTTGTTTTCTTGTCACACACTTTTAACAAAATTCTCATTACAAGCTCCTAAAATAAAAGTAACCATCTTGCTGAATCACTGACCTAAAACAGTACTATTGAAACAATTTTCTTCATTTTATATCTAGCCAAGACTTAATCAGCCTAAGATGATATAAGAACTAGCAAGACATTGCTTTAGTTATACTATGTTAAGTAAGGATGGACAGAACTTTTCACCAGCTTTTAAACTCTATTAAACTCTATGCTAAACTCTAAATCAGCTGTATGCGTAACTGCAGATATTGTTCCCTCCTGACACCAACTGAATTATTTTGCATCCTTTAAAATTAGGGTGCCGCTTCGGGAATTCAAGTGAGACAAAAGGATAGGTATGTTTTGGTTAATCATGGTTTACAGCATTATAACCCATAGCCACAGCTACAAGCCTTGTACCATGCTTTCTTCCGGAAAATGTATTTCATGAAGTTAATTAAGCTGCACTATTTGTCTTTCTATCGTTATCATCCTTATTATATTCTTCGGGGGTCTTGTATCATATTGGTAGTTTTGGACAGGTAGACACCTTCAGTAACGTTTCGTTTTTCCCCAGTGTATTATGATGACTGAAAGGTGTAACACACTTGCTTTACATCTTCTGGCATCTCATTCTCGTACTGAAGAGACACGGGCAGGCCCCATAATGAAGATGACGGTATTTTCTTTCTAACAAAGTGCAACTGGAGACTCTCAAGCTACCTAAGAGGAGTAAGTCAACTAAGTGTAAATCTGACTGAGAGATTTCTGCCAGTTAAACACTTACTCCACCACTACTTATTCCACTTTGGAATCTGCACAATTTTAAATTTATAATTCTACTTCCTACTTCTGAATTTCTTCAAGCAAGTCTTGTGGGTGGCCCTCAAGATACATTTTGCCAATTTTTCATGCCCATCCCTCGAAATGTGACCCTGCTCCTGTGCTTTTATCTCTCTGACAACTTCACACAGGAAAACATGCAGCCCCTCTGATAGCATGAAATCGGAAACAATAGCCACTGGAAACAAAAGGGAGTAGGAAGGCAGGATACAGTCCAGGTCCTGGCTGATTTTAGGCACAAACAGATGTTCATAGGACCCAATATCCTGAGCAAGCTGAAAGGAAAACCTTGTAAAAGAAATGGACCTTAAAAACAATGTATTGAAGAACTTTAAATAAAGGCAGAGGGAAAGCAATATGGCTTTCAAAGATAAATCTCAGCAAAGAAAACCGAAGTGGCACCATGAATTTCAATGATGCATTTTTCTTTTTCAATGAACTCTACAGCTTGTTTTGAAATCTACAAATTGCTCAAGTCTCAACTTAGTTACAAGTCTTCCATATCCATTAAAAGGTTACAATACCCACATTTCTTGTTTCTTGTAACTAATCACCATAGCTGGGAACACCCAGTGAAGTCCTGAAATATAGGCTAATGCCATTATTTTAAAAGCTGCTTATAGCTCAACAAAGAGGAATATGCTGAAAGAATCTTGATTGGAAAAAATCTTAGACTAGCTGTTGGAACAAATTATGTTCAATCTCCTTTTCTTTTCATGTGCACTATTTCAGACTCAAAATGCCCCACGTAAAGGATCTATGAAGCGCTGTCCTGAGTTGGACCCGGGTTCTGTTTCACAAAAGCCAATACGCACCATTTACAAATGAAACAAAGTGTAGAATCAATTCTCTGACTGAAGTTTCTGCTTTTGTGATTAAAACTCTCTTCCTCCTTCTTGAAGAGCCTGCCATCCAAAAGGCCCTGTGCCATGCTCCAATGCACAAAATACATGTATTCATTACAGGAGAAAAAAAAACTCTGAAAAATTTGGCACAAAGGCGGGTGCATAGCTTAAGTCCTGTTTAGGATAACCCTCACTTGAACTCTGCACATTTGCATAGATTTTACCTATTGATTGTCTCTATTGGGAATATAGCGGGTAACTAAAAGAAATGTTTCATCAGCTGTTTCTGGTCAGGTGCAGATTTAACTTGTTAATTATTAGCATCAGTGAGATGTATATGGTAAAGAAATAAGTGGTATCTTCCTTCACCAGCATGAAACTTTGTAGAAATAATTGTAATGAAAAGAAGATATGAGACAGAAGGCATCTAAAACTGAAGCCAAAAGTGACCATGCATTTGTCTAGTCTAATCATACACGCCACAGACCACTACGGTGCACCAATTTCCTCCTGAACTGAAGCAAATGGCACCTCTTTTACTGAAACAAATCTTCAGAAAGACATTAGCTCTTGATAAGACATGGGACATTCACCAATTCCTCATGCCTGATTTTTCGTTTGAAATTGTCTGTTAGGGGCTTCTAAATATCCTTTAGACATGAAAGGAATGGGAACATTGCTGTAAACATAGCAGAAAGTGGAGACCACAGTCTTCTAACTTCAAACTCCTGGGAAACCCTCTCTTAACTACCAGCCAGGGCTGTTCAAGTTAAACGTAATGGAGGTCTAAAGGAAGCCTGGTTCAGCAAACCTGATACTACTCCTCGTGAAAGTAATTCCTCTTTGGCATCCAGATCTGGTCTAGGGTCTCAGTAAAAAGACAAGAGTGCCTTACTCTCCTCTCATGCCAAATGATGCTTTTTCATACACTGAGAGAAGACGTTTGGTGGATTTCAATACTAGCTCTGCAGCCACATGTAAAATCAACTAGGCAATTTAAAAAAAATATACCTAAAGATGCATTGATGACATATGCCATGGCATTGCCATGGGAGCTGAGGTTGAGCTGTTTGCCTTCAATGTCTCCTACTGTTCTGACTACTACTGACTCCTCAGTGCTCCTACATATGCAAACATAGCCAAATGCAAAGTTAAACAATGATATGGTTTCAGTGAACTTGTTTTGCCATATGATCACTTGATTAACATTTTCATCCAAGTTGTTAATCTCATGACAAACTTGCCTCCTTCAAGCATATTTTGTGATTGCATTATATCTTTCATTTTTTTTCTAACAACTTTTCTGTTAGTTTGCCTGAAATGAATGTCAAGCTAACTAGCTTTCAGCTAACGAGAACCTTGCTTGGTGCTTCCCACCTTTCCTCCCCCTTGCTTGGTGCTTCCCTCCCTTCTTACGCCTTAACTACAGGCACAAAACTATCATTCTTTTAGCATTCTGCAATGTCTCAGGTACTCCAATTTGTTCTAAACCAACAAGAAAGACTGTTGGCTACAGATGGACAATTAAAACTGGCCAGTCCTACTAGTTAAAATCCTCCTTTGTTACTAATAAGACTATTGTATGCTTCATAATCTTCATGTGATGAGCATTTTCTGTTTCTTCTAGCATGTAGAGCAGAAATACATACAGAAGATCTTTGCTATTTCTGAAACAGCATCTTCAGTATTATTAAGCGTATGAAATAAAAGATGTAAACTTTTTTGTTCTACTTTTTAAATGGAAACCTGGTGAGACACAGTAAAATATTGATCCTGCTTTAAATGTCTGAAAGTAATGAACAAAGCCAATGACCCTCCTGACTAAAGGACAGAAAAAGAAATGACAGCATAATGAAGGAACAACAAAACTGCTGGAGTGATGATCCAGGAGAAATTCAGCACCCTACTATCAAAAACACCCTGTGCTGCAGAACACCCATCTCCTGCCCACAACTTGTTCAGGCACCCTTCTGCCTAAATCGTACAGAAGCCTTGCTTCAGCCAACATGCTGTGAGCACGCTTGTGCGCACAGACAGTGCTGCAGGCGCAGCCGTGGTGAAAGTGGACAAAGAGCAGAAGACAAGACTGCCACCCAACTTCCACTTACTGATTTAACAGTCAGGTCACATCATCCAGGTACAGGTGGCTCAAAGCTTCCCTTCTTTTCTAAATTATAAAGGAACAGGTCAAGTTGAAAAGATTTTCAGTACATTCAAGGAAAACATTAACTCTCAATTTTCTACTATCAGAGCTGAACAGAGCTCTCAAACATTTCACTTGGGTCCAATACTGACATCATCAGGAAATTCAGCACTTGTCAAAACAGCAAAAATGAAAGTCAGAAATTAAAAATAAATCTTGCTGGTTTGTTCAATGACATTTACAAGTGGGGTGATACTTGAAAGTTTCACTTGATAAGCCTTCAGCACCTACTGAAAAGAAATTCTCATATCTACATAGTACATACTCACTATTCATTACCTAGACTTGTGGACCGTCTTCGGATACTTCAGAGTCAGAAAATCAAAACAGACTAGGGTTTTGAATGGCATTTAAAAAAAAATTTTTGGATTAATATTAATAACATAATATTACTTGTGTGTTGCAGTATTGAACTAACCATAACCATTTGGTTTCAGAACCATATCAACTAAGCAACCAGTATAATTTGCACTAACCATTACATGTTTTACTCCATAACAGACATCATTTAACTTCCTGGAACTATACTCAATGTGCAGGAAATTCAGCTGCTGATATTAAAGGATTTTAAAACTACCATTAAAAAAACACAATAAATTATCACACAGAGCTGCTTAGTTTAAATACTGTAACATTACAGGTTTCGATTTAAGTTTTATTTCGTTCTAAGGAAATTATCAAGGATGGGAACAATGTTAATGGTAACAACCTACATATACCCTTTTGTATCTTCCCCGTGCACACTCATGGCTGAAAAAAATCTGTGCAAGTTATTGCCAAAAAATCAAGTCAAACAGCCAACTATATACAAATCATTGGCAAAAATAGCCTTTCATTTCAATGGTCACAGGTTTTCAACCAGAAATTCTGACAGCAAGGGGTCAACGCAAGTTATTTGCTAAAGCACATAAAATATGCGGTATCAGGCAACTGTTTGAGACTTCTGCAGAGCCTAGCTACAATAAAATTACAGCCTTAACTTTGTCTATCCCTGCTTTTATTGTCATTGTTTCTTAGAGTTATTCTGCTGTCAATATTTGAAGAACAGAATCCTATCTTGATATTGATTACCTAAAGACTTCAAATCACGGTCTTCATAATGCATGTATTTTAAGGCAAGTGCATGCAAAAGGTGGAGGTGAAGCTGCTTATTGAATTAAATCAATACAAGACACCACACTGGCAATTATAATCTAGTATTCATTTTATATAATGTAAAATACCTGGTGGACAGAAGACAAACAAATTTCCATCCCACTTTGGCAATCTCTAATTTAAATCTCGTGTATACTCCAGACCTTTGGCTTGCTTAAGTTCAGTTGTTGTCACTTAAGCATTTAGCACATACTTGACTTTACTCCAAAGCTGGTAATGACTGGGTTGCATAGTGTCACCTTCTGTGATACTTCTATAGTTCACACTGAAGGGCAGAGAGAGAAGGTGGTGGCAGCTACAGTCTGGAGATGTTTCTCCAAGGGGAGCTTAGGGGCTGTGCTGCAGGAAATTAATGAATGATTCAAAACCCCTAAACAACAGTGAGGGGGAAGTATGGGATCTGTACCAAAGTCCAACTCTATCCAGGTTAAGTTTGTGCTTCTGCAAGCTTAATGACAGTACTACAGTTAAACTGTGTTCAGCTGAAAACATATAAAGAATTTAAACTGGTTTAATTTCCAGGGAAGCATTAGAGTTATAGGAATACAAGTAATCTAGAAATAGCATTATAGAAACACAAAATGATTTCCATAAAGAGTTCATCCAGTATATGCATTTCTTTACTGTCTCTGTGGAAGCAAGGTGATCTGAGTGCCACACAAAAGGCAGTAAGGACAGGAGTTGAATGTAACTAGTTGAATGTAACTAGCAGCAATGGTACTGTGGGCCATACTGGACTGTTTGAGGTTGGAGAGTAAATGAACAACCTTTTACTGTCTGAAGGCTATTCGCTGGTGTGACTCCAGTACGTGGGCTGGGAATAAGAAGGCTCGATGGTAGAGGATGGAAATCTTCCTGTAGCCACTTTGCAGCCTCCCTGCACTGTCTATGTGGGCAGGACTGGGCTCCGTGGCCTCATTTTGTGTTCATGACCAAGCTCTGCATGGCAGCTGCTGTGCATCAAGAGCTCAGGAAGATGTTTTTCCTCCAGGAAGCTGATCTCCCCCCCTTTTCGGGCAGGAAAGCAGGAGAGGCAGAGCACATCGTTTTGTGCCACCGAAGTGCGTCAGTCTGCTCAGTCCTGCCCCTGAGCTGCCCCTGCGCCCACGGGGAGCCCACGGGGATGGGGGAGCACCAGCTCTGCAAGGGCATGCGCCAGGAGGGTGAGCCCCCACACCCGGGGGCATTATGTACATCCTGAATAAACCCTAGCCCATTCTACAGATTTTCTTCCACCTTGGAGGAACAGTTTCCAAGGAGCACAAAGGGGCTGACCCTTCATTTACGTTTTGTATGCTGTTCTACGGGACTCCAGCATGCCATAACGGAGGTGAAACTCTGCATTTGCGACTACCAGGATGCCATTTCATGCATACAATTTTCTCTTCTAGAAAAAGTGCTCTCCAGAGTAGTGCTATTTAACTCTTCAGCTCCACTAGAAAGTGCTATTTAACTGTTAGCATTTATTTATCCCACTGAAATGGCAAGTTACAAAAGTGTTTGGAAAGTCATCCACAAAGAAGTGGTCCTCTAACTACCCAATGGTATTTTAAAACAAATAATCCAAGGAAACAACAAAAGCCAGTAGAAGAAGCCAGACAGAAGATCCTAATGACTTTGCAGAAATGTCCACATGGGTAATACACCTGGTGCTTCCAGAGGAAGACATCGTAAAGGAGTATGATAATTTTCCAGGATTTTATTGGCATACTCTTAACTCATTAAAGAAAAAAAAAATCTATTCTATTATTGTTGAGAATAACATCGGACTGTATAGGTCAAAAATTGACTGACATCACTCTGGACAAGCATTATTGAGACACACAAAGAAGCTGTTGTGCCTTTAAGCTTATGGTACATTGCAATGCAGTAAATGAAAAGCCACTATTATGAGGGGATGTTTATGTCAGTATCTGAAACAAATCTTCTTTTTACTAGGCTAATACTGTCTTAAATTGTTAACTGTTGATCAGATAAACAACATGTGATAAAGATCCTATAATCTCTTTTCATAAAATTCACTTTAACCCTCTAATGGCTTTACATATTAAATTATTATACGTTATTGACCCTTGTGAAAGCTTGTAATAGCTGTAAAAAACATCCTAACAGTGTTCTTGTGTAAGCAATAATGCAAAAATTCTCCTTTTAGGATTAGATTTTAAATAGTGTAGAGATGAGATGCAAAAATTTTCACAAGCAATAATGTATCAGTCACTACCAGGACCTTGTATCCTGCCCCCTTCCCACTCTTCACTAAGCAAGCCATTTGAGCTTTGCGTAAAAGAAGAAACCAATTCGGTTTCCACAGTTGGACTGTAGATTTAAGAGTTGTTTTACGCAGTACAGGATATAGAGAACCTCTACGGTGATGCGTTACCAAGACAAAAGTGATGCCATTTCAAAGCACGCACAAGACGTACTCCTAGTGGTCCTTTAGTCCTTAGGCAGGATTAGTGACAAGCAGGAGAATGGTCCCAACACCATCACTTCATCCCCTCAACCCTTTTAGCAGACAGCTGAAACAAATGGCCTCTGGGCAAGGGGAACGTTTAACACAACAGTAGTCATCTCCTCTCCTACGCCTCGGAGACATAGAGCTTGAAATATACACATCGATGACCTGAATCTAGCGACAGGACGACACACCGTGTTTCATGAAGTTGGAACAGAGGGGTGAGGCATCCTTCCTTCAAAGCCCATCTTCTAGTGGGACTTAACAGGCACAACCCCTGTTGTGCTCTCCAGATGTGAATTTGCCCCTCACTGGACAGACGTGATGGCTGTTAGTCGGGGCAAAACTGTATTTTGGCTGACTAACGTAATTTCTGTGACAATCCATCTTCGTTATGCGACGCAGATGTTTGAGCAGACTGCAAGGAGCCGGCCCAGGCCCGGCCTCGCGGAGCGCAGGCCCGGCGCCTGGCA
>NW_010559422.1:0-1674 GCF_000687285.1 Phaethon lepturus | reverse complement strand
TTCTCTTTCTCTTTCTCTTTCTCTCTTTCTTTCTACTACTTTATGGTTTTTTTAGTCTTTTTCTATCCCCTGTCTGCTCTTTTCCCTGTCCCTCTTCCATGTCCCATGAAGCGTACCCCATCAGAACATGTCTCGACAGCCAGCAGGGCTCACCAGCTTTGGTCCCACCCGAGGACTTACCTACCGCAGCGGGCCCGGCAGAGCTTCCCGCATCACTGCTGCCTCCTTCCCAGGGGGAGCAGCACCAAGTGCTTTGTGTGTCCTTGTCACCAGCAGATTCATGAAAGCTGGGAGGACAGAGGGGGGGTCGCAGCACGCTGAACCGTGACCGAATCCCACTGCCACCCATTCCTCCGACACAGTGATGATTTCTGGCTCAATCTCTCATCCTGCCAAGATGCACAATAAATGGTGGGGACTGGTGAGAAAAATGACCCTGTTCATTAAACAAAGGGCTGTCATAGTCAGTATCCATAAGATGGACTCATCTTCCTGGGTTTTTCCCCACGATGGGTTTGTAATGCTGAGAAGGCTGGATGCAATTTGGGCTTTCCACACCTGATTGTTTACGCCAGCACAGCCTGGCTTTTTGTTTTGCAGGTCCCTTTGACATAACCTTAGAAAACACGTCTTCATTTCTAATAAGACAAGCATTATACATTTCCTTGCACACAGGCATCTTGTGCTGTTTGAGATGCTTTAGGATGTTGAGGCTAGCAGATGTGACACAGCCTATGAGGCTCCCAAACCCTTCAGAAATGGTGCTGGGGCCAGGTAGGGAATGGCATGTCTAAAATGGTACCCAGCATCTCTTTGTAGACACCCAAGGGCCTGGATGCTCTCCTGCTCAGGAGGGGCCATGCAAATTAATCCCTGTGCTGGAAACTCTCTCACCATTTGATTTGCACAATATTGCTTCAAATTTCACAGTGGCTTGCAGGAGGGAGCTCTGAAGTCACCCCTGAAAGTCACAGCAGCTTTCTTCACTGAAAGAATGTCACCACCATGGCTGTCCTCAAGGCTTGCTGGCAATGGGGAAATAAAAATGTCAGGGAGCAAGAAGTTGTTCTAAATAACTAAGGTCCTTACTGACATGCAAATGGATATAATAATCTAGGATGAAGTTGCAATGCTTGTTCGGGTTCCCCAGCCTCAGTTTTGTGGCATTGCTTACACCTCTTCACAGCATTTTTAGACTCAGACAAAATTTACACAGAAAAATCAATCTGTATTATGACTTAGTGGAAAAATTGAGAGAAAGATGGGAAAAGCTTGACATTTAGGGATTTGTTTGGGTAAAATGATGCACGTTTGACTTTCCCCTGGAAATCTGCAATTTATTATCTCTGTCCCAGCTGTTGGCTGTCTGGAAACCTGAGAAAGAATTTGAATGTTTTATACTTGGTGAGCAGGTGGATTTTGGAAAGGGCATTAAGGTGACTGAGGTGCTCCCGAGACCCAGCCTAGTCTCCCAGGAGCAGCAGATCACACGCTCCAAGACTGAATTTTTGCTGGGGGTGGAAGCAGTAGAGGGACTGAAGAATGAGGAATTTCAAGAGAAATTAAAGGAGGAAAGAAAAAAATCACCAAAGGTATTTCCAAAATGCACAACTGTTAGAAAGGAGTGTGGAAAAAAAGAAGGAAAACAATGATGATGATGATGATGATGATGAT
>NW_010559421.1:1655-8000 GCF_000687285.1 Phaethon lepturus | reverse complement strand
GCTTGACCTAACGAGATCCTTGTACTCTTCAATGTGATTGAGGGCCCAGTATGAAGATTTTGGTTCTTAAAAATGCAGTATTATGGAAAACCTCACTATGTAACCACAAATGTTTTTAAAAACCAAATACCTTTAAGAATCCAGCTACTAATAAAAAAATTTCCTTTGAAAATGTGAGAAAAATTAACCCAGACCAACTCAGTAACCATGCTGAACAAATTAGGTGCCAGTTTTTCTTCTCTGTGGCAATAAATAGAGGGTAACTTTTTTTTTAAAGTGTCTTCCTTCTGTGTGAAGGACACAACTATACTCTTTTCTATATAATAATATGAGGGAAGAAATGAAGTTATTTCTGTACCTATTTTCCTGAATAAATGTTGGGGCAATTTTCTAAAGATATGCTCTAAATCCAAGTCAATTTTGTCAGTCTTTGATTTCAATCGTGCATTTAGAACATGTTACCTGGACACATTCTTTAATCCAGTCTTAAGAGCAGCAGCTGGGATATAGGAAAACCATAGCTGAATTCATGCTATCTTATTGTTAGAAAGGGTGGTTGGAATAGTAGGAGATATTCAGGAGGAAAACGGGTTCAATTGAACTTTGAGCCGTGTTCCCACTGCAGAAAATGTCATTAAGCACTTTATTCAACTGGAATTACTACTCTCAAATCAGAAAATCCTGATTTTTCAGAGAAAGCAGAACTTATTTCAGGTAAAATAATTAGATATCTGTTCTCTACCTTATATTTTCTAGAGGAAAGCATAGTGTAGACTTATCAGAGTGTCAGAAGGGTGCCTTTTCAAGCCAACAGACCTACCTGCAATACTGTCTTAATGGCTAGGAGGAGAAAAAGGGAGAGAGCAGAAGCAACAGCTACTTCTACAGATTCCCTTGACAGGGTTTTTCTAACTTAATCATCTAGAATTCAGCTGCCTAAATGTCACCTAGTCCCCTGGGCTCCTTTATAGTTGGGAGAGAAAGAGGCATCTCCAGAAGACAATTAATCTCATCCTAAAGTAGATATCCAAGACAGGTTCAATGAATCACTATCTCCTTTCTTTCTTTCTTATCCTATGGCTATGAAGGGAATGTGACAAGTAACTTTTAGATGCCTGAGTTTGGTAAGATGAATCCTGCCCTAGTGTCATTTCTCATTCCACTCTGAAACTTCACTTTTGGATTCTCTTCACCTTTGCAGTCTTTGGGTCTTGGTTCCCTTTCTTGCCGCTGTTGCCAAGCTTCATGATGCCTGACCTGACCTCACTCACTGACCTGAGCCAAAGCCCACTGGAAGATCCTCTTTGCTGTGAACGATCTTTGGATCAGACCTTAAGGGAAAAGCAGTACAAGGGCAAAGAGGATCATCAAGATTATCACAGAACAGCAAGTCAGTTTACTCCATTCACTACAGGAAAAGTTCTCCCTTGAATCTTTCAGACAGGGCCAATGTATTGATTACCCCACTTCAGTCCAGAAGGTTAGCAGTTTTCTGACCTTATATCTTGTGCTTTCATACATAACTTGATAAACTGCATCAAAATTGCTCCATATGGTTGTCGTTCATTTCTGGCCAGTTAGAAAGGCCAATGAGAGGTCTCAGAAACCTGTATTGCAAGAGTCTTTCTGCAACAGACTGATGAAAAATGGACTTTCAGCCTGAATTCTAGAATTCCCTCTATTATAAAGTGAATCAGAATTTTACCGGATTTGGGCAACATCTAAAAGTATTGTTGTTTAAATAGGTCCATGCTTGTCATTGAGACAAAATCACATGATTAACTAAGTGACTTTTTTTTCTCCTGACATAAGGATCAGTTGAGCACATGAACAGTCAACCACTTCTAGTATCATACAGCAGTATCATAAGAAAGTAAATATAGTGGAGATTGCATTCAGTGACAATGTATGAAAATTTTCTTCAATTTTCCACCCTAAGATCAATAGTAAAGATTTCTTACTGAAATAAAAAATAGTTTGTGCTGTGCATCAAAATAGCTTGTATTATTCAGAATTGTTGGGAAGGGGAGCCAGAAGATAAAACAATCTGGAGAACGTTAGCAACAAACAGAAGCTGTCAATCGTGCTACTGCACTGTACATTACACAAGGGCAAAAACATAGACCCTGACCTGAGAGCGTCAATTCTCCCTGCATATATGAGAAAAACAAAGCTGTTATATGGGTAGTTTACTTATTTCCTTATATTAACAGAATTCTCATTGAAAGGCAGCTTTTATCAGAACAGGAACTTGAAATCTAGAAACTTGTTTGTAAGTTATAGTCAAAAGTGGCCCAGACCTGAAGTAAATGGGTGGAGTTTTGTAAACAATGAAATCCTCAAAAACTATGGAAGCCTACCTGATAGCTTACAACTTTGCAGATTTAAAAGGCTAAGAATAGGAATAAAAAGCACCATTGCACTTGAATTTACAAAAACTTATCATACAAAGTTTCTGTACAAAATCCATCCACAGTTTAAAATAATTTCTAAACAGAGCAAAGGAAAACAATTCACACTTTTAGTTCAGGTATATCTACCAATGCACGCTCCTATCCATGTATCTATATGAATCTATGCGAGTTAAACACACCAATGTGAACTTTATTAAATCAAACCTTGATATTCTTACATAATTCAATCAAAACCCAGAGATCTTTATGACTTTCTTTAATTTATTACTTTCTTGTTAATTCTTATGAATTAACAGGATACAGCCACAGTAAAAAGTACCATTATTGGAATTTCATTATTATGCAGTGCCATGTGTTTACTACTACAATGTAAAATAACATTCAAATCTCTTGGTCCAAGATTAAATATTAGCCAATAGACAATATTAGCAAATAAACACCAAATAAACAATATTAACAAAAGGAACAGAAAGCAGTAAGCTATTTCTAAAGCTGCTCTGTCTTTCTTACAAACACAGAGTAAATGGATGATTTAAATCTCAAATTGGACTCCATTTTCCCACCAGTACTCTTGTAATGAACATTGAAGTTTCAAACCTAGTCAAGTAACTGTGAAGTACTTCTTGTGATGTATTTACTACCTTTGCTCTCCTACATATATGTATAACTGTTATATTACTCAGGTGCATTTTTACTATGAAGGCTAATTATGTTACAGCAATATTGTGTCACTCTATGCCACGTAGTTGAGTTAAAAAGGTCTTGCACAGCTTTTGTCAACAGAATAGTCCATGTCCTTTACAGCAGATACTGTCATCCTAGGACAGTTCATCTAGCTTAAATATCTCTCTCCGACAGTATCCTATAGCAACTGTTTAGAGAAAAAACAAAAATACAGGGCATGAATAGAGTGATTTCTCCATGCTATACTTCGCAAGCAACCAGCAGAGTTCTTGAGACTTCCTCTGCAGGAGGTCATATCCAAGCCCTGTCCTCTGTTAATTTATCATAAAAGGAGTTATTAACCCATTTATGAATCCATTTATCCTCATGTAAATGCATGTGTGATGGATTCCATATAAGTTGTTCAACATTTGTTCCTTAACTCATGTTAATACACCACACCTCTAGAGAATGGCTGGGTCAGGTGAACTTGTTTGGAGGGAGAGACTGCTCCAGCATTGGTATGCCACTGAGGGAGAGGAGACTGCAGGGTGGAAGAACATGAAAGAAGAAAGCACATGGAAGAAAGGAGAAAGGAGAAAAAAGAAAGAAGAAATGAGAAAGAAGAAGGAGAACAAGACCAAGACCAAGAAGGAACAACAACAAAAAGAGAATAAATGCTCAGGAATGGGAGCTTATGGCACAGTAGAAAGATTAGGACAAGTTTATGTGAGGGTGTCAGTTCAGGCCAGGATCATGCTTTCAAGAAAATCTTCCAATTGTCGCCACTTGGTGTGTTTTGGTTCACATCATGGAGTGGTCTCTGACCATATTAACTGGATTCCTTTTTGATGAAAATAAATTGGAACATGCCCTCTAGGACTGTAACCTCAGCCTCAGAGGAGTATTGAATGTATAGGACCACACCAGACTCAGTTTGAAGTACATATGCATAGCGTGGGCACTGGGTCCTCAACAGCAACTGCTCACCTCCACAAATACAACTAGTGGCTCCCACTACTTGCCTGTGAAGATGTAGCCTAAAAACTTCCAAGGGGAGCAGCGGCTGTCACAGCCAGCCCTCAAACTTGACAGGGTGACCAGAAAGGACTGTACAGACTGTGCTATAACCCGCAATGCCTCTGAGGTCACTGAAACTAGGCTTGGAAGCTAGGACCTGCCTTCAACACTGCACTGGGCAGTGGAAGATTTTTTTCTTAAGGTATTTTTTCTATTCCATTTCACCCAGTCAGCTTATTTTATTTAAAAGAAGATCAATTAATCTAGTTTTATTCTCAAAGAAATGGCTTTTTTTGTTTGTTTGTTTAAAAGCCCTTTTGTCCTTCGAGGAAGCTCACTATACAGAAAAATCCTCAGCAGATCCATTCGAGAGCTCTGTCCAGTTTCAGATCCCATTACAAAAAAACTATAAAGGGACTTTTAAATAATGGATCATACAGTCCAATACTGATAATACTTCTGACTGCAATCCTAAGTACCTAGGAGTTGAAGCCCTCCTTTTAATCAGTAAATTAGAATATAATCCATACTTACACTTTGCCTGTGGATTGGTGCTAGTCTTCCCTCAGGAGACTGGGATGATGCTTACTAGAGCCATACGCACGATTGGCATTACTTGATATAGAGCCCACA
Source organism: Phaethon lepturus (assembly GCF_000687285.1). Taxonomy (NCBI): domain Eukaryota; kingdom Metazoa; phylum Chordata; class Aves; order Phaethontiformes; family Phaethontidae; genus Phaethon; species Phaethon lepturus. The sequence goes on along the minus strand of NW_010559421.1, from coordinate 3,270 downwards.
AATGCTGCATCATGGTCTACAATGCAGAGAAGCTGTCTACACCACCCGTGATCAAGCACTATACTGAAAAGACATACGATAAAATGCCCACTTGACTTCCCAGAAGCATCATTATTTAAAAAATGCTGAAGTAATATCAATGGACTTCTTATTTTCTGAAATGTTAAAATCCTGTCTGGAAGGAATCAGGTACATATGAACTACAGTGAATCAAGATCTTACACTTCAAAGATGTAAATATTAATATCTGTTTGTAATCCATCTCTTGGCTTATGGACAAGGCCTTCAGGGAGCAGGACAAATCCACACCATCTTTCTAAATGCCAATTTTGTGTTTTGACCACTGGCTTAGATATCAGATATCAGATGAAAAACACACATAACCACATAACTCCCTAGTGATTACATTACTGCAGATGCTGAAAAGAATCAGGTTTTTGAGTGAAAGTCATCATGAACTTAGGCAAACATAAAAATGTCTTCCACATCTACCTTTCCCTGATAAAACAGAGCCTAGGCAATCCATAGCTAGTCACTTTAGGAAAAGCTTATTGCTCATTGTTGCTGTATGTTAATTTTACTTTGTTTGATCATATAAAGCCCTTTTTGGTAAGTGATATGTGCATTTATAAGGCACTTTCAGATCTAAGGATGAAAAGCATTAGCTAAAAATGCTATCATCATTTCCACTGCAAAGGATTCAGAAAACGTGAATCTTTTTGTCTGAGAGGAACATAAAGTACACACTGAGGCTATAGAACATAGCTTTAAATACTAATGTAAAGTCGGCGCTAAAAATTTCAACACAGATCTAATGAAATCATTGACACTGACAAATTACACAGCTACATTTTCCAAGTAACCCACACATTCCCATGCTTAAATTGGAGAAATCCTACTGGAATCAGTCTCCAGAAAGCCTTCTCTTTTTCTCCAGCTTCTTTTCATAGAGTTATCACAAACAGTAATTATATTGATAGTTAAAACTCATTTCTCTGGCCAAGAAAAGGCAACTGTGTGTCTCCAGGTCATAACCTGGGACTGAAAAGGTTACGAGAAGACCATAGAGCCTGGGTGCCACCAGAGCACCAAACAAAACTTTGCCCAGGGCTCACAAGCTCTACCCTCCTTAGGCCAAGAGAGCCCCCGGGCTTTGGCTACATCTGCCAACGCGGTTCCAGGCTGTCCCGATCCAATGTCGGGGGAGGTTTCGATACGATCCCAAGAGCGAGATTAAGACACAAATGAGGTCAAATGCCGTATACCCAAGACAGCTTTTATTATCAAAGGCTAAGAATTAGTAGCGATAGGACAGAATGGAATAAAAAGACAGAAATCAAGCAAGCATTTGGGATAGAGTCGCAAGGATAGTCACCACCATGGATCCACAGCATCCTGGGGTCCAAGTCTCTTGATGTTTTCGGTGGTGGGCGATCGCCCTCGGAGGCGGCCAGCACGCATACGTGCTTGTCTTAGCAGTCCCTTTTACTCTCATTCAAGGCCTGCGATTTAGCATATCTTCGCATTCCTGATCAACACGTGGCTCAGGGGCTGGTGCCGTCGTCAGAATTTTGGGTTTTTTGACCACGGGGGGGTTTAAACGGGGGCCTGCCTG
>NW_010559421.1:0-1609 GCF_000687285.1 Phaethon lepturus | reverse complement strand
AGCCCCCGGGCTTTGGCTACATCTGCCAACGCGGTTCCAGGCTGTCCCGATCCAATGTCGGGGGAGGTTTCGATACGATCCCAAGAGCGAGATTAAGACACAAATGAGGTCAAATGCCGTATACCCAAGACAGCTTTTATTATCAAAGGCTAAGAATTAGTAGCGATAGGACAGAATGGAATAAAAAGACAGAAATCAAGCAAGCATTCAGGATAGAGCTGCAAGGATAGACACCACCATGGATCCGCGGTGTCCTGGGGTCCAAGTCTCTCGATGTTTTCGGTGGTGGGTGATTGTGCTCGGAGGTGGCCGGCATGCACACGGGCTTGTCTTGGCAGTCCTCTTTTTGTCTCATTCACGGCCTGCAATTTAGCATATCTTCATATTCCTGCATATGCATATACGCTTCATGGTGGGTGGCTCCAGCCCTGCTCCTCACATGACTATCACATGTCTTGTAGCCGTTATCTTGGCAGGGTGGTTTTCATCCTTGTAGCCATTATCTTGGCAGGGTGTTTTTCATCAACCGGAGACCTCTGTGGCCATGTAGCCATCCTTATCTTGCATAAACAATCTTTGAGACAAAGGTTTTATGATTCAGTCTCTCACACAGGCCCACAACAACCTGTCCTTCACACTGGACTTTAGCAGTGGATGATCTGAATAGCCTCTTGTTCACATTGCCTGTGCTTCACTAGGAAGGCTGTAAATCTGCATATGCCTTACCGATGTGGTTGTTTCGAGGTCCTTTGTTCCTATCAGCACATGATGCCATATTTAATATTACTCTAAATTTGGAGTCATCTTCATACAGCACTGATAAAAAATTTTGAGCAGTGAATTTCAAGTGCCTTCACACAGATGGCAATGCGGTGCAAATAGTATTTCCATCTTTCCCACTATTCCATTTTCTCACGCTCAAATAAGAAAGTATAAATGTCAAATAAACTGGAGATTTTCCTCTGAGGAGAAGAAAAATGCAAAAAAGTTAGAAAGCAGTGCCTAGATGGAACTCAGCTACGTCCATTTTGTCACTTGTTACACAATCATGTTTATTGCAAGCCAGTGGGTTGATTCACTGGAATGTGTCACTCCAAACCACTATATTTTGCAATCTCTTACTGCCATCTTATGCCATTTTTTGTCACTGCACAACCCACTACATACCAAAAATTGTCAAAGAAATGCTTTCTCACATATGGCATTGCCTTTCATATGAGTTTCTCATCCTATCAGCTCATTATCATCTAGCCCTCCTTTCTGCGCCCCCAATTCTGCAAGAAAATACTGAACACTGAATTCTCTTTGAAGTTGATGAGAACCAAGAAACCCCAGCACCTTTGAGGATCATGTTAGAAAAGCTAATAACAAGCTCTCCCCTTCAAAACTATTTCTTCAGTTGCTCATTGCTTTTCAAACACCTGGTTTGATCCTCATTTGCACTGATTGACTCCATGTTTCTCATTCCTGTACTACATGGGGACTATAAAGTAAATGAAGATAGGCCTGTAGTTTTCCTTTTGTAAAAAAAGGCCTATAAATGGTGAAAAAAAGATTCACAGTATACATTATTCATGCAAAAATAATCACAGAATCACAGAATCACTAG
>NW_010559420.1:1347-3098 GCF_000687285.1 Phaethon lepturus | reverse complement strand
GATGGCCTTGAAAGGTCCCTTCCAACCAAACCCTTCTGTGATTCTATTCTATGTCCCCACACTATAGGCAAAGCCGGGATGAAGGCACCTGGGCAGCCCTCAACCAGCTTTTAAGTTCACACATGTCTTGCCATGGTCTTTCACTGCAGGTTCACAGCTCAGTGGAGCCCTCAGCACCTTTTCTATCTTACTGGTGCAGATGTGGGGAGGCACTGAGCAGCTATTGCATATTTATTTGTATTTATCCCTGTTCAGTGTGTGGCTCCAGTCCATACTGGTGGGGACTCTTCACCCTGGGAACAGAAGGACTCATCTCACAGGCTTCTCCTTGGCTGTCCTCCATCCAGATCTGACCCCTTGTTGATGCTCATGAGTAAGCTCTCACCCATCTCCTGCCTCAGGACACCGGGCGAAGGCTGTACGCCCAAGAACAACACCTGGGCTAGGTGAGATGGAGCTGAGGGACAGGACCAATTTTGGGAAACCCGACCTGAAATGCTTCTGATTTTTCAGAGCCTACACCTGAGATGGCATCTCGCAGCCGAGCTCTGGCGAAGGCAACTGCAACTATAAGCCTGAAACACCTCTGCAAATCAAACCTCAAGGCTTTCTCTATTCCATTTAATTTCCAAATTAAATGTGCTCAAGCTCATTCTCTGGAAACGAGGCCAGGCTGCACGGGTCTGGCCGGTGACTGCATTATTAATCTCCTTTATCACCCACACTGGGTGGCCACAGCCGAATTTTGCTCCCAAACCTCTTCCTATCCCAGTACCTACTCTTGATCTCTCTGGTTTCGAGGGAGGATTCTCACCCGCAGCAGCCCGGAGGTGCAGTGGGGAGGAGAAATCGCATCCAGGCATGGGTTGAACTCCAATGGAATTTTGCCGAATAATATCTAGGTTTCTACTAATTACAAGCTGAGATTTTTCCAAACACCTTCAACTCGGTCAAATCTGGTCTGGCGTGAAAATGGGTGCGATGCAAAGCCCAGGCACCGTGTCAGGCGTACAGTCTCTACCCCAAAGAATGGTAGGGACATCCCTTTTCAAAGAGAAAGTCTCCCAAAGGCTTTTAATAAGTTCATTTTTAAGAACTCTTTTCGTCAAGAAAGGAAACAATATTGCTTCCTCTCATCTCCTTCTGTAAATGGTTTAATTTAGCACAAAAAGGGAGCCTGGAGCAGACAGACGGTGAGGAACACTTCAACCCAGGTGTGTGCACGGCCGCAGCGGTCCCAGCCTTGCAAACCGTGGAGAGTCGCTTTAAGATACCTTTCCCACCCCCCCCAAATACGACTGGGAGATTCTCCAGGTCCCAGGGGTGTTTGGAAGGTTAATTTTGCGTTTTGAGCCTAGCAGTGGTCCCACCTCACGCCTGCAGCACGCCCCGCGCTAGCCAGGTCCCGGCTTTAGCAGGCGGCATGAGGGCAAGAGCGGGCAAGAGTAGTCGGGCAGGGGCCAGAGGACACCCCACGCAGCAGGGGAAGCACCGGGGGCCTTACCACGGAGCTCGTCCCCCCTCCCCGAGGCACTATCTGGCCTCGCCGGGGATGAGATTACAAGGCTCCAGCTGGAAAAGCCTGTTTGACTTCGATCCATAGGCAGCATCTCCTCCCCCTGCCCCTGCTCAGCCCGTTTGAGTTAAAAGGTGGGAATTTCACCTGGGGCTCCTTGAAAATCGTGCTTTATTTTGGAATTCTCTCACTTTTAAGGGAACAGGAAATAATCTCTCCCCGGTTTTTCGATGCA
>NW_010559420.1:0-1316 GCF_000687285.1 Phaethon lepturus | reverse complement strand
TGAACCGCAGAGCATCATCATACATCCGCAAACAACTGCCAGTTGCTCCCGGGGACCAAACGTTCGGCTAGAAGAGAGGCCTTCACCCTTCTCCAGTTGACTTCCTCCTCTGAAGGAGCGCTAGGAGGGTCGGTGCTCTCCTTTCCTCGCTCCTTCATGGTTTTAACGCAACTGAACAGAAAGGGGCAAGGATGCTACCTCGTTTTCAGAAGGAAAAAACCCAAGAGCTCTCCAAAATTTCATCCCAGAAGGGAATTGCAGCAGCAACGCAACGCTCCCGCTGGGCAGCTCTGGCAGCAGAAGGGGATGGATCTGCTACATGGTACCAGCGAGCACCCCCAGGACCTGCGGCAGCCTCACCTGTGTCAGGGCTCAGCACCCAGGGAAGGACACATGGACACCTGCACGGACATGAGTGATCCCATCCGTTGCAAACAGGCTGATCCCAGATAACCCCATCCCCAAATAACCCACAGGAGGGGAGGCAACTGGGCACAAAACAACCAAGTAAAACCCCGGAAGAAAAGATTTATTTACTGAATGCTGCAGAAGAAGCCTGGTAAGTTCTGTTCTCGGTCCCGGTGTCCACCGGGAGGTGGAAGGTGCCCTCCGTGGCACAGGAGGAGGAGGTCTGTGGCCAGGCTTGCTTCATCAGAAGTGTAGCTTGAGTGGAGACAGAGAAGAGATGTCACACAGAGCAACGAAGATACAACTTCCCGCATTGATGTCACATTTGAACCACTTTGCTGCTCTCTTCCCCCCCCTCTTTAAGGACAACTATCTGTAGGAATTTCACACCGTGCTTCCTCTCACCCCACCTGCTCCTCATGGAGGGAGCGTTTGCACAGTGCGTTGCAGCAAACCAGTTACCTACCCCAAACAACCGGCCTCCTGAGCTAAGTGACCTGCATGAAGATTTACACCTGGGGGCTGTGGCCAGCAGAGCCACCACCTCGCCCCAGATACCACTGGTCACCTCTGCGCATAGGGACCAGTAACGCTGTCCTTGGCCTTGTGTTTCCCAGCTGGAAAACAGGCTGAGCCTGGTGTACGAGGCATTTCATTCACCGTAGAACCCTTTGAGATGCTTGCATGGCAGGTACCACCAGTGGATGAGGTACTGGTCGCTGTGACCATCCCATCACAGCGTTGGGTGGTCCTTAGAAACTCTGGAAAGGACAGGCAGCAGAAGCAGTGGCTTTGGGCAGGTCACCCTGTATCCCAGTTTGTGGAAAAGTATTTATGAAGCCAAGTAAGATAACCCAGAAGAATCTCAAGAGCCAAATCTTACAGAATCACAGAATCACTAGGTTGGA
>NW_010559419.1:1197-5942 GCF_000687285.1 Phaethon lepturus | reverse complement strand
ATCCAGCCTGTCCAGATCCCTCTGCAGAGGAGGGATTGCCAAGGGATGATCAAGTTTTAATCTGTCAAAGGGGAAATTGAACAAAGTCACAGAAGAGAAATCCATTATTTTGACTAAAAATATAGAAATGGCCTCCTGCTCTGTGGATCCCTGAGTTGAAAATGGTTGAAAATTGGGGGAAAACTACAGGAGTATATTGAGGAGAGTGGCTCTGGCTACTCATGAATATGACCTATTGAGACTGGTGGATCAGCAGCAGCACCCAGGTCCGGTCTAAAACCGCCAAATTCTGGTGTTCTCAGGCGGTGCTTTAGGCTGTGGCCTTGTGGCTGGTGGACAGGAGGTGCCAGAAGTGCTGAGTTAGTCAGTATTATCATTGCACAGGGCTGTGTGGAGCAGCTGCAGCCTGCTTGCTCCAGGCCCCTGAGTAATCACATCGCATGCATATTTACCTAGGAGAGGGGAGGATTCACCAGCAAACAGGCACGGACCATTTCTGTGTACAGGAGCCAAAGAGCCTGCTCCAGTTAAACAGTAAAAACATCATTACCTGACATCACAGTTCCCATAGATCCCACAGCTGAAGCCCATGTCCACACCAAGCGGTTTCTTCTACTCTTGTTGGTCTCCCCTCTGCTGCCGTCACCAGGGTGAAACGCAGCAAGCCTCCGCTGTTGCAACTTGCAAAGGCTTGGCTTTCTTGTGGTTTTAGTCTCAATATTCACATACTTTTTGGCGGTGGTTTGCACTGCAGTTCTGTTTTGTTTCAACTGAGTTGTAAAAAGCAAAGCATCCTCTAACGAACGTCCCTGGAAAAGGCATGGGCATAGGACTACAATGCTGGCCCTGCATGGCCAAATTACAGGGAGGTGGTTAAACACAGGACCTAGACTGATCCCAGAGCCAAGCTGCAGCTACAGGTATAAAAGATTTTCAGCTAGCTCAATGACAATAGCATTGTTGGGGAAAAGAACAGAAATTACATTAAGTAGAAAAGAAACATCTATAATGAATTGACAAGAGACTTTCAGGCAACCAACTGATACCTTTTGCTTTTCTGGACAGATGCTGCCATGGAGTAACCAATCCCTTTATCGCTTCCATACCAACCTGACCACAATTCTGAGTATTTCCCCAGTATATGTTACAGGATATCAGCGATCATAACGCTCGAGATGAGATACAGACATTTGGCAAAAACAAGAAGACTGTAGTTAGCTAAAACAAGGTTAGTGGTATACAAACTCACTAAACTACAAAGTACAATTCTTAGTTGTATAACGTGGGCCAGCTCACTGTTGTTTTAATCTTACAATAACAGAGCATCTAAGGTCTTGCGTTTTTTTCAGCACCACAGGGAGCATAGCGAGGCTATTTGAACTGTGAGCTAAAACGGAGGGGATAGGTGACAAACAACAGATTCAACAAATCCAAGACTAAATGTTGCCTTTTCTTCTCCCCCCACCAGAATGTGGTATTTTGACAGCTGAATGCGTCTTGCTCTCCCAAGAGATGCAAAGATACAGACTGGGACTTGACATCACCAATTGCATCAACAAAAAGCAAAAAACAGCTGCACACAAAGTCTGCTGCGGCTGTTGCAACTGAAGTGCTCGTTTACAGAAAATAGTGAAACTCATAAAGTATAGCCTAAAATCACAGTAGAAATGGAGGCTGCAAATTTCAGCCTATTGAGAGACTCAGTTCCTGATTGCACAGCCTGGTGTGCAAGGTCTACTCTTGGCAGAGCAGCCCCTCATCCCCCTCCCACCTGAAGCATTGCAATTTTCCTATTATTTCTCCAAAAAAGCTTAACATAGGCTTCATCCCTGCAGGAGTGCTCACACCCCGGCAGCCCACGAGCAGAGCTGTGTGCCTTGCCAGTAGCCCGGCAAAGGCAGCTTTTCTGAGCCTGGAAGAGGAATTGTTGTGCAGAAATCTACTCCCTTGGAGAAGAGGAGGAATTTGAAGATAACACCAGCAGAGGATATAAACAATGGACACCCAGCAGACTCTCACACACAGAGGGAAATGCCCTTACACAATAGAAAAACATATAAGGCACATTAAAATGCCCACCCAGGTTTGACAACACTGCAGACAGTCTCCTATTCTTTATCCTCCAGAGTAAAATACAAAACAAAAGCCTATTTTTTTAAGATTAAGACCAGAGACAGTGGGATTATATGAAAGATTTGACAAAGTGTATAATGGACGGAATCAGCATGCAAACGGGTTTGGGTGGGTGCCAAAGGCTCAGGTCACAAAAACGACATTGTTTCTTCTTTTTTCCCCTTTTAAAGTCTTTATAAATAGGCATTGTTGGACACAGGCTATTTTTCTTCTTGTTTTTAGGTATTACAATAATTTTTTAAACTTGGGAAGTACTTCAGATTCAACTTTTGCATGACAATCAGATGTTTGAAATTAACTATGCTTCTGATTATAAAAATGAATGAATTAAATACGCAGTTCTGCTATTTGGGGTTAAGGGAGAATACTTCTTGGTATTAAGTTTAGTGACATGACGAGCAGCGATTTCATCCAGCTTCCAAAACGCTTTCTGGCATTACCATACAATGTGCTAAATGTACACACACACACACACATCTTCCCTAAATGCGTATTAGTAACCTTGGTAGCTCCTGCAATGAGGCATACTCGTTGCTTTGCAACCCCAAAGGTAACGTTCACATTTACACTAATAATTACAATTAAGTCGGTTGTCCTACGCTGTTCACGTCAGGACTGGGATAAGGAGGGTAGAACTGGACGTGCATCATTGAGGGGAAATTCACAAAGCTCCAAGACTCGGCTGTAGCCAGCGAAATTTTGGTGTGCTCCCTGCAACACCCTGCTCGCAAACGAACACCACTGCGCTGGCAGGTGGGGCTGGAAGTATAGGTGTGCTTGTGAACATACTAAAAAAAAATAATAATTTATGGATGCTTCCCGAAGGCACAAAGATAGGACTCTGTGGGGAAAGTGGCAGTGATGACACTGCGGGCACTTCCCTGCGCCCCTGACGCTGTTTCCCCAGCCCAGGCACAAGCCACTCCATTAGCCACGTTAGGGATCTCTCTGGCTTAAAAACAAAACGAGGGAAGATAAAGAAGGGAAAAAACCCAAACCCAGCAACAAAAAGGGAAGATCTGTTCCCCGGCACAGTTCTTGGTGTCAGCCTGAAGCTGCTGTGCAGGCAGAGCTGAGGCAGTGTGAAGTGGGGATGGCACCACAGGTTGGGGAGACATAAGAAACTTGTAGTGCCACCAAGTACTCTGTATCATGAAACTGCAGATGAAACTCTGCTTGAAAAACACCAATTTGTACAAGCAGAACAGCAGACACAGCATTTCCAATGGGATGCTCATCATGACGCTATCTGTGGTGGAGTAATCTGTGGTGGAGCAACAAGTGAGGCCATTCTGTATGTCACATCAAGCAGGCCCAAGAAAAGCTGTAGAGATGGAAGCGATCTTCAACCACAGTTTCTCTTTGGACACTAAAGTTGGAAGGGGTGACCTGGGCTCATAGGGACGTGGTACCACCTCAGCTGGCAGAGCCCCACAGGTTTGACATGTCTCCAGAGAGAAATCCACAAGCACTGAGCAGAGCTCACAGACTCTTCTTGTGGTTTTAAGTTTCCTTGCTGATCTGGGATGCGAGGCACATTCACACCCTCACAGCAGGAACCACAAAACCACCTCGATTGCCCCAAAGACAGTGGTTCTGTGGTGCTGCAGCCCTGAGGGAGCGGGATCCCACCAGAGTGGGATCCCACCAGTGTAAAGCGCCGAGGGAGGCAGCCTGCAGCAGGCACAGGGATACTGCACAGCGAGGGCGTTGCTTCACTTGATGTTTCCGGCTTTTGCGTTCATCTTCTTGAGTCCCTCTGCAGACAACAGGTTAAAAATAACTATAAAAAAAATCTATCCCTTCCCCACCAAGCAGAGCTTTTTCACAGGACAGCCGGGTATTGGCAGCTCAGGTGTTAAGCAAAGCCTCAAACACAAGATCCCCAACGAAACCACAAGGTTGAGCAACTCTGCTATAGCAGCCAAGAGTTCCCGTTGATATCTTCACAGGTTGAGAGTATTGTGCTGGCCTTTCCCTATCCAGCAAACTTGCCAGCTGTTTGATTCAAAGCTTCCCTCATCCTCCAGAAATCCAGATGCAGCTTTCGGCATGATCCCAGCTCAAATTATTTTTAAAACCCCTCTGTGCACTTAAAATGACATGATAAGTATGATTAAAAAAAACCCAATCAACCCAGAATTTGATAATAACACTAAGGGCCTAAGGAAGAAAAGTGAGATTGGTTTTAATTGTGCAACCCATTTGTAGGACGAATTTGTTAGAGACAATCTGGACAGGAATCTTTTAAGTAAGCCAAAAAGTTTAGGAGGGATAAAAGGAATGTATTAGTGAATCCAAACTGTTAAAGTAAATTTCAGAGTGTTTTGCCATTTTAAAGTGTAGCATTTTGGCTCTTCAAACCTTTCATGATTTTTTAAGGGGTGTATTTTATTTTCAAGTTATTGGGAAACTAAATCAGACACTCAACTCACTAAGTACATGCATGTGTTCTCCACATGCCCAGAAAGATGAAATACTGTAAAACAAGACTACTCTGGAAATTAATAGACACAAAAGTGGCATAAATAACCAGCGATGATAAGACCAGAAAACTGCCATAGGTAGGTCAAAACAAAAGTCCATCTATCTCAACCCTGCCTCCAGCAATA
>NW_010559419.1:0-1166 GCF_000687285.1 Phaethon lepturus | reverse complement strand
AGCGTTAAAAATGGCCAAGCGCCACATGGTTTTCCTCCTCTCCTCTTCTAGCAATCAGGAGGTGGCAACCACAATGGTAGTCTAACAGCTACCACCGAAGCTGTCTTGTGCCATACGGGTGGTTCAAAGACGACAAAATGCGGAGAGCTGGGGCACCCCAGCAGGCTCTGCTCCAGCCCCCGGACACTGTGCTGGGGGCCAGCGTTGCTCCCCAGGGAGCTGCACCCCGTCTGCCTAAAGCACCCTGAACTGCCGCTACGGTTGATGGAAAGCCAACCCACGCGCCAGCAATAAACCTGTGATCCATGCCTGATGGCACTCAGGGAGTCCAGCACCCAGCCAGCTCCTCACCTGCTCAGGCAAAGGGTTTGTCTGGGGACCTGAGACATCTTTGTGTCCTGGCTCCCGTGGTTTGTGTTTCAAAATCTTCCCCACTCCATCCCAGAAGCGTTGGAGTCCTGTCAGTCACCACGGACCCAAAAAATTAAGTAAACAGACTTAATTTGCCTTTGAAAATCTTAGCTTTGCCAAAGCCTGTGAGACTCATCTCCTCTTACACCCCCGGCCCCGCAACTTCAAACTCCCGTAGCATTCTCTGGCACAGAATTTATTCAATATTTGAACTGACCAGGACAATATCTTTTTTAAAAAGCTCTAAATTATGTAAACACCTCAACTATTTTTGGTAAATCACTGCTCGTTTAAAACTTGTGAAAAATAAATCACATAGCAATTATTATCATCATTATTATTATTATTCACAAAATAATGACATTATTGTTTTTTGATTAAACAGTGCTGCGCTCAGGGGATTACAGGAAAAGGTCAAACAAAGGCTTTGGTGCATTAACAAAGCTGCTCTGAAATGCTGGAAAGCCTTCAAGTTTCTTCACAGTTTTGTCCAGGATTTGGGACTAAACCGCAGCTGCGCTGGTATGCTGTGTCAGGGAGCAAAGTGCCTCCCATGGGGATGCCTCTCCTGAGCTGCGAATTTGTATTTTCTACTACCAATTCTCCTGCCTTTTACACTTCGTACTGTCCTCTTTCTTTACACCCTGGCACTGGTGGTGTCATAGGACTATGTCCCTACTCCTCTCCATCCTTTTTTGTAGGGAGGTACCTGAATTGCGTAGCTCGTGCACATACGTAACAGTCGCAGCATGGCG
>NW_010559418.1:0-15765 GCF_000687285.1 Phaethon lepturus | reverse complement strand
CGGCCCGGGACCCGGGGCAGCGCGGTAAGCGCGAGGTGAGACTCAGGCGGGGCTGCCTCCAGCGGGTGGGCCAGGAGGGAGTCGGGCAGGTTCTACAGACGCTTTCTGCGTCTTTTCAAGCAGCTGCCAAACACAGACGTGCGGTTGCTTTGTCAGGAGGGGAAGGAAAAAAAATCTTTTGGTTTTTCTGAGGCGGTTCACGAGTATCCAGTTTATGACCTGGGCTGCTCACTTTTTTTGTGCAAACCTCCACACGTCTTGGGTTGCTTACGGTGAGTCGTGGTAGAGGAAAGCTGAACGATGGACTAGAGGTTGACTGCGTTTGTCTGAGGCAAGACTTTGCTTTCAGGTGCTTGCTAACACGCCTCCATACTCGCTGAGATTTAGGCCCTAAAGTGCGCCAGTCTCCAGTTCACATATTTCAGTGGCCTTTTTCTGACTTGCCAAGTTGTGTTTTTGAGGTCTCCACCAGGTTTATCCCAGTTGTTCCCAAATGCATAAATACAGCTCCTCTCCTAAAATACTCTTAAAATACATAGATTCTTTGGCATGAGCCTAGTCTGGTGCGCTGTAATTCCCTTGGGAGTTTAACGAGCACTTCAGTGGGCTGTGAAAGTGCAGAGGGCAGAGTGTGCCGTGTACGCGGGCGGGAGCGCAGCAACTCCGCTGGCCAGTTAATAAAGGTTTTATGGTTTAATGCCTCTTCTGTTGAAGCCGTCTTGGCCAGAGGATAATATACTTGTATCTTAATACGTGATTGTACTAAAGCGCCAATGACTCAGATGTATTTCAAATGTGAGTTCGTTAGCTCCTTTGCATACAGTGAAAGACATAGCAGTTGTATTTATTTCTCAGGTGTAGCTTTTGGAGCAGTAATGATGGAGGGCACAGATGAGCTGGGGCATTGGTTGTGGGTTGGCATATTCATACATCAAATATGACTGAAATATTCACTCTTCAGAAGCGGCCTACTTCCAAGTGGCTATGCCTTTTGTTGTGATGCTTTTCTTTTCCCTGGAAAAAAAGAAACATCTGGTTGTGATGTAAGTCTTTCCTTAAAATGGTACATTTGGGGTAGAATATGGCTCCATCACAGTCAACAAATGCAGAACAAGTCTATGTATTTTTGGGCTGAAGGACTGATTAGGATGCAGGGAGCTCAGGCAGACATTCTCTGTTTACGTGATTCTCAGGAACTCCATTTTCTTAATGTGTTTTCTCTTTTCTCTGCCTGTTATAGGAAATACCCTGCAATTTGTGTCCTGTGAGTGCTCTCCATTGAGTCAAGCATGATCTGGTCTTCTATTTACAATTTTTAGTGAAGTGAACATAGGTGAATATATATGGCTAAACTGTTTTGCATTGCTAAAGTTGACAGTAGGTATCATTCTCAAATAGGTCTTAACTCGGTGTGATGAGACCTTCTCTGTTTTTGCCTCTTTGCCTCTCAGCCACACCAAAATTATTAACTGTGGATAAATGGTATCACCACTATGTGATTTCTTTAAAAACCATCCAGCCAAGGAGGTCGCTCTTCTTGTGGTAATAAAAGACAAGTACATCCCTGATGTTCTTCTCATAAGCCTAATTTAACTGCTTGAGGGGAAGCAGGGGCAGATTTGAAAACAACTATTTTAACTAGCTTGTGTCATTAAATTGTCTGCATTTAATCTTTGGGGGGGGGAGCTTCAATTGTAATGAGATAAATTTTAGATTGACCATATGAATATACCTTGCATTTGATTAAGCTTTCTGTTGCTCATGTGTTTAGTCATTTTTCATGTAAATAAACTCTGGATCAGATTAACTACTGAAATAGAGCATAACTGTGCTGACATCAAAATAGCTGTGCTCATTTGTACCAGCTGAACATGTATCCCTGTATGGTCAAAACCTACATGTGACTAATTTTGAAGTAGAGGACAGGATGGCTTCTTGGTCAGATACAGGATTCATTGTCCGGAAATACAAGTTTTATTTCTGCCCTGGTCCTGAGTTCTTGAGTAACCTGGAGCAAGCACATAATTCTCTTACTTTGTCTATAAATTGAGAACAATTCTTTCCTCTCTCACATGGTTATTAAGTTTAATTCAGTGATGCATAAAATGGGATAAATACTTAGATTAAAGTTGGTATGCAGAGTGTCAGTCAGAGTATGAAAATAAATACATTTTAAAGCTGTGGGCCATTTCCTCAGCCAGGTTAAGTTGAAATGGTTTCCTTAAACCCCTGAAGGTATGTAGGCTCATACAAATTGAAGATCTGATCTATACATATTTCTTGAGAGGTCTTCTGTAGTTCTGCCTGTACAAGAATATCAGGTTTTGCGTATTGGACATGCTGTGAAGGTTGGAAGGAATCTGTAAATGTTACTTATTAATGATGTCTATTAATAAAAGGAAAAAAGTTTATGTTAAATTTTTCAAAGTGACAATGCATTTAAAGCTGAAGTAAATTTGATTCTGCTGGCTGCATATAAGTGAAATAGGTCACCATCACTAGTACTCTGGTGGACTTTTTTTCCTCCTTTGCTTTGATGACACTTTGCAAAGGTTGAGGAGAAAAATTATACACAGCTCCAGTATACTTATTTTATTAAAAAAAATAAAAATCTATGTGTGTATACTCAAAGGGAATAATAAAGCTGAGGAAACCCCAAAGTATCTGCAGGCTACTTGGGTTTGGTAAAATGACTGTGTGTTGAATTCATATATACTGTACTTGCACAATATAATGTAAAATAATATTTATTTACTCTGTGATGCTGGGTGACCCACTTATTTCTGTCGCATATTAAATGGCGAGGGGGATGAACACTATCTCCAAGTGAGTATTTCACTGTTCTCCAAGGATTTTTGTCCTTGTCAAATATTCTACAGCTTCTGTATGTGGCTGAGCTATTCTCACTAGATGTGGTTGGATGAGAAAATTAATTTTGGCCCGTACCATGTAGACCTTTAAAAGAAAAGGCCTGAGGGGGAGATTTTATTTAATAACCCTCTACACCCCTGCATAGCAATCAAGTGCTTCAGTACAGCCAGAAACGGATTTGTGCAGCAGTGAAAGGTGTGGGTTGGTGTGCGAAGGCCAGTCCAGCTCAGCAGTAGGCTGACAGCAGCACATCCCTCTAGTCCTGGACTGGCAGGACTGGATGGAGAGTCTATACAATGCTTCTGGTCTGGGGCCATGCTGTAATCGCGCACTGCAGGTGTCTTTACAGTCCTTTGTTTTTTTGCCTGTTGCACTTTTATCCATCTCAGGGTAACTAGCTGCTATTTCATAACCTGTGTAAAAATGGATGGTTGTAGAGAAGGGATGCCACTCGGCAGAATGGTTCGTGTTCAACTTAATGCTCTACACATGCACAGGGCACCTGTTTTATACTTTGTTTATTTATGTCTTCTGCTATTTCTTTATATTTGATCGGACCATTTCTTTTTGGTCACTATGACCAACAAAGGGTGTCTGGATGACAGAGTAATGGAGATCATTTGCTTCACAGAAATGTGTTGCCTGCTACAAGTTACCGATACCGCAACCATCGGGATATTAAGAGTGAATAATAAAAGAGAATGAATGCTCTTGATTTTCATATAGACTGGTGGATTGTTCTGGTATCAGGCACTTGGCAGTCCTAGTTGGCTTTAGGATCTCAGTGTTGGAACACACATAGCAAGAAGATGTCTCCAGATATCTTGTCCATAGGTAGATACCTGCATCAAATGAAGAAAGAGTAGGAGGGAGAATAAGGTGGAAACTGCAAGTCTATCCCAGGCAATAATAGAAGAGCATGTAAGCCCTGCTAATTGATAGTCTGAGAGAATCTAATTTATTTTTCCCTGCTTTGTACTGGAGGTGATGACAAACAGTGTGCATGGTTCTACTCCCCCCACCCCAAGGGTTAATATAAACATAGCCGTACAGCTTGACTCTGAGGGCAAGTTTGCTTTCCCCCTCTGTTCTTTATACTTAGCCTATTTGCAACTCTCTCTGACATTTCACTAGGACTTCTATTGCTTCTCTTTCATAAGTATATATTTTTATTTACAGTATTCTTCTTTTCCTCCCCTACGTCCTCCAGAAAGATTTGAATTTGCGTTTTGCTAAACTTTTTGCTATACGTTGGTTTCCTTCTCTCATAGAAGGGTAAGTTGGGTGAAAAGAAAGCTACTACTTTGTCTCTGTGCTTTCGCCTATTTTGTGTCATTTTGTTCTGCTAGACAAACTATCTTTGATTTAGTGGGGTTGAAGTATGAGTGCATAATAGATTATCTGTCACTGGACCAAATCAATCATGGTTAACAATGTATTGACAGAGCATATAGCAAGTATCCTTGACCTGAGGTTGAAAATACCTGTTGTCAATGTCATGTGGTTCTTGCTGCTGCTTGGCGTGAACTTTGAGGCAGAATATTCTTTATCAGCTTTTTTATTCTAATATGTGCCACTGGTTTTCTCACTGAGCCTTTTTGAACTAATACAGCCCTCCTCCTTAATTTGTGGTGCACAGAAGAACCTGGGCAGGCATGTCTCAGGGGTTTAAAAGTAAAGGAGAGAGAAACTCTTGTGCTTTAAATAGAAGCCAGCCTTTAAATATTGAGGTTACAGTGAGATTTTCACTGTACTTAGGCTGCCACTTAATTGCCCAGACCAAGGTGTTTTACATATTCAACTGTGTTATCTAATACTGGATGTTGTTGGAGGGAAATTACAGAATTGGTCTTGTCCATTATGGCAGTTCCTTTGTTTCTTTATTCATTTTAAGCATTTATGCTTAAACATTTCTTTCACACAGCCCTGGGCACTTCTAATAGCATTTTTTAATGTTTAAGCAAAATGTTCCTGCTGTTTGTTGTATAGCATCAGTGCTGTAGTCTTTTCTCTTGAAGGAGGAGCGTCTTTTACCTCCTCAGTGAGGGTGTTTTGGTATTTCCCTGTGCTTCTGCACAAGTGAGGGTGCTTAGCTACTTGCAAAAGCAGTCAGGAGGTGACAGGGTCAGACCGAACCATTGCTCGCAGTTGCAGTGAACAGGTGAGGTATGTGCTCAATGATATCTGGTTCCCGGTGATACTGCTGTTTATGTCTGAATTCAGAAACCAGAAGGGTGATTATACTTGAGCATATGAACAGCCCAGCTGAACTTACTGGTACTTAAGTTCAACATGCTTAAACGCTGTGCTGAAGTAGGAGCTTATTTTGGGTCTGTATGTGTCTTTACAAAGATGAAATGGTGATGTGGAGTAAGTAAAGTAATTACTACCAAGTGAGAAATAGAAGACTTGGAGGAATATTATTGATGTACTTTGCTACTTCAGGAAAAATGTATTTGGTAAACTTCCAGGCAAGCAATGCCTTTGCACTTGTTTGGCTTGCAGTTTATGGATAAATGGAAATATATTCTGCCTATGGACAATGTAACTAGATCTTCTTTATCTTGCTTATCAAAACATACATATATTTGTGCAAGAATGACCGAACTTCTACCAGAGTGGATTTTTCTTCATTGTTGCCTACTTCATTTTATGAAAATACTTTCTTGTATTGTCTCCTAATCCTGGCATCTGAGCGCCTTCTGTTTGCGTAATCAATGATATGTTAATATCTTGTGTGCTCCTTATCTCCCAAACAAGGAGTATATGTTTTTTGAAAGGAAAGGTGAAATGTATTCTTCTGTTGACCAGCTTGCAAATACACATTTGTTGACAAGGACAAGGTTATAGTTTGCTTTCTATTGGGATCAGAAGTGAGGAAGTTTATGGTGATTCTTAGCTCTTGCTGTTCTGTATTTGTTTAAATTTCTTGCTTGATCTGTGCAACAGAGAGAAGCTTGTGGCACAAAGTTGGGAGCACGGTGCTATTGTTCCAAGTATGGTCTTTCCCAGTGTCAGGAACCCACAGGACAAATGTTGAATCCCCAAAGGTCTGCAGAAGATCTGCAACCTGCCTACACAACTGTTTCTAGTACTCTGTAACAGACTCAAGATATGTGTGCAACATTTAGCATTTTACTACAGAATATAGCATCTTTGGTTTCTTTACTAGTATTGGGGTCCTGGGCTCTGAAATACCTGTGTTTGTGAGAAATTAAATTCACAGACAATAACAGGAAGAAGAAATTCCCCCGTGTTGTTTTGTCCTTAGTCTGTTGTTGCAAGCTGACCTGGAGAAAATTCTGTCCCCAAATTGCTAATCAGTTTAAACTTCACCATGAAGGCACAGCCAGGCGCTGGAGTATTGATCTCCACCCATGTAGCCTGCTTGTACTGGCAGTCATGTTCCTGCTCCGTTCATTAGCAGAAACACTGACATCATGCCCAGTTATCTGTGTGCCACAGCAGGGAAATTAAACTGGGGGTGATGGAATGCCTGTCTGTCAAGTAAGCAGATGATGGTTTGCATCTGGAGCCCCACGTGATGTTTCCAATGACGAGGGCCAGGTTCCTGCTGCTATGAAAACAGGTGGAAACCCTGAGCTTTTCCCGCTGTTTGAAAATGTCGAGATGTGAAATATGTTTTGTTCCCACAGGTATTGCTAATTGGTTGATTTTTCTGAGAATTCCTGCATGCATGCAAAAGGGTAATTGTGAACCATATTCCTAGAAAAGTTTCAGACATAATTCTTAGATGAAACAGTATCAGGCAGTATCAGTTGATTTGTATGTGGACATCTAAGCAATAGATCATGCTGCAAGAGTAGCATGTATTGGAAAACTGCAGGGTTCCAGCAGATTTATTCCTTGGGACAAAGCTGTGGAATTGGGTCATTGTGTGTCCTTCTGTGTTTCTCATGATGTAGGTGCTGAGCTTCTGCAAGTAGGCAAAACTTTAAGAAACTTCGAGCAACATCATAAAAAGACTTAAGACTACTCCTTTTGCCAAAAACTCCTAATGAATGAATGAATTCAAAATATCATTTATCATGATAACCTGTAGTCAAGCATAGCATAGTTGAACTGAAAATACAGGCAGAGAAACGGCATTTTACATACATTATGTTCTTGTCATGGCAAGAATTTGAAGATACCCATGAGTTTAGGTTTGTTTTTTTTTTCTTAGCTAGACTTGTAGTACCCATATATTCCTCATGTCCAGAGCAGTAGAACTGAACTATGGACCTGGCTCTGTGTGAGAGCTGTGATGGATTTTATAACTCTGTTGCAAAGTTTCACATTTCTAGATGCCAGACCAGGGACCTACATCTCCATTTCAGAAAAATGAACTCACAGCGTGCCTACTGTGTGATTTGTGCACCAATCACACCTATCGTCACTGTGTTCAGCACACACTCAATGCACTTCTGTATTTTGCTTAGCTGAAGTCTGAGGGAAACCTGGTTATAAGCAGTTTTTGTTAATGCATTTATTATAGTGTAGTTTGGAATATCACCTAACTGTTGCTACTAGCCCTGCAGGAGCCCAAACGTGAAAGTAGTTTTGTGACGCCTAAATAGTACAGCACTGGTTTCACAACAAGAGATGAAGCAGCTCAAGTGCAGAACCCTGATCATTGTTTATAGTAAAGATGAAACAAATAAGCGACTATCGGAGAGCAAACAGACAATATAGTAAGAAATGCCTCTGACCTTTGTTTTTTTCTGGACAAAATATTGAAGCCCTTATTTCTTTACATCTGTATAAAGCAAAGACAGAACTGATGTACAATATGGAAATCTGACTTCACTACTTACTTACAGTCACCTAGCTGTATGCTTTTTATCCTCTCTTTCTTTAGGTGAAATGGCTATGGTATTGATATGAGTAAGGTAGATGCCGGATGGTTTAAGTTTTCTATCTTCCCTAGACAGAAAAATACTTCTTAATGTAGCATTCAAACAGCTGCTTCTTCTCATTGCTATAAAGGTAAATCAGAGCTTGGCCGAGGTTTCAGGAGGGAGAGAAAGAAGTGAATGTTTTGTATATGACATTACCTGGGGTTATGACAGAGGTGGTGTGTTTAAGTTACAGGAGGGCATAAACTGAAGACAAAAAGAAAGTGCCTTTGAAAACCACAGGTTTCTATTACAGACTTCTTTTTAGATCTTGTCTGGAGCTGTGGCACCAGTTGCTGTTGTAGAGAGGATGGTATGTTAGGTTACAGATTTCACAGAGAATTTATCTATTTCTTTTCTGTTAATATTGGAGATAGCCAAGAACTGAAATGTGGGCTGTTGTTTTCAGCTGTTATTTGCTTTTCCACATTTTCTCTTCATGTGTCACTGATGACCTGTTCCACTGTTGATTCCCTTGTTACCCATTCCCTAGCAAGAGAAGCCTCACAAGAGGCGTTATGAAGAACTCGGCCATTTTTTTTAGTGAATTCCGTGGTTGCTGCGCTTTGTCTATATATGAAGTCCTAGTGCATCTGCTTCCCTTCATGCCATCTCTTCTGGCACCTGCTTGTCCCTCTAATGACATTCATTGGCATACCAGCTCTTCCAGCCACCACTGTTTCTCCTTTCGAGAGTTCAGAATACTCTCACCAGGCCATTCCTCAGGACTTGAGTGTGAGCACATGCTCCTTTCCCAATAGCTTCCCTACAAGACTGTGTTTACATACAGCCACTTTCTCTTATTATAAATATTTGGTAACAGTACCTTTACCGTTGCTGGAAGAAAATGTTTAGTAGGATCAAATTTGGTCTAGCCTTGGCTCAATTGAAATGCCACTAGGAAGCAGATTGCTCACTCCAGCCTGGAACCAGCAAAGTTGTTAGAAAAAACCAAAATCAGATAATGGGAAAAGCAAAAAAACACAACGCTTTAGAAAAAGTAATTGTACTGTACACAGTACAGAAAGGTTTGTCTGTCATCCAGTTTCTCAGCAAGCTCACGTAAACCTGACAAAGAGTTTTCATCTGAGCTAAATATAGTTACAGTAAAGTTTCTTCTAGGTTAAAAGGGAGAAAATAATAACTCACTGTATTAACTTGTAGAACACAAAATACTCATAACAATAACATTCCAAAGAAGTGAGATTGCCCAAAATATGAACAAATGCTAATCCTCCTCAGACTTAATCCAAAGGGTAGTACTGAAATGCTGCTCCTTTTTCATTCTTGGGGGTGGGGGCAGGGGAGGTTTGAATTTTTGGGAGACTGTTTTTGTTTGGCTGGAGTTTGGGGGTACAGTGACATTCTGCTGGAACTGAAGGAGCAACCATCTGATAACATTTCCAGACTTTCTCTCTCTCATTTCTGACCTAGAAAGATGGCTGCTTTATTGAGATACTGGTTTTCTTCAGACTAGGTTTCTTCAGGAAGAGGCTTAATTCTGGGTTTTCTTTTATTTTATCTCTACTGGCCTGTTTTAAGCTGTGTTCTGGTTCAGCCCCAGCTAAATTAGGGCAAGTTTTAAGTTTAAAAATCAAGCAAAACAAAGGTCTGGATATAATATATTTTCCTTTTTCTAACTGCTTGCCTTTAAATGTCTTTGTGTGAATGTCTGGTTGATATTGAGTATTACAAGGGAGATGTGAACTCTATGCTAATAGGGTTTAACTTCTGTGAAGTTTTTCCCTTAAATCAGAACTATAAACAAGGTTAAACAGAAAGTCTTTCTGTGCAGAGGACAGAGAGAACCACAACAAATGGCGGTGAGCAAAAGGAACTGAAGCACGGTAAGGGAAGAGACAAGAGGAACCAAGTTGGGAGGAGCTGACTGTCCTTCTGTGCATGGATGGCCACATTGCCTACTAAAACATTGCCTCGAAGTCCAGGGAAGGTCGTGTGAGATCATTGTTGCCATCTTCACACACTCAGCTGCTTAGCATGTCCCATTGTTTCAATGAAGCATGTGGTGGGCTTGGTGGTTTTGGTTTGTGTTGTTTGATGTTACCGTTCTGTTATGGTTGAATATTCTTCACGATTAACATCTGCTGAAGTTTTCCAAGCATGGTGGTGGAAACCAACTAATTACAGAGAAGGAATCTGGGCTGCTGCAGCTCCTGGCATAAAGTCTAGTGGAGACGAGATGAGAGAAGACTTTGGGGTCTTTTCTTTTCCTGTGGTGGTTAAATACCAAGGCTTTCAACAACTTCAGTTCCAGCTGGGTCATTGGGATTCTGAACTATGTACTTCAGCATAGCTTATGGATTTTAAACCTGTCACATTGTACTTTTATTATAGATATGGTCCTGCACTTGCAAGCTGTTTTCTTGATCTTTTGCCAGCAAGGCTTTTGTAGCAGTCCTTGGAAGAAATACTGTAGCAGTTCCCTTTTATAATATCTATCATTAACACCTCTTTGGCATCTGTAAGAGTTTCTTCTTTGCTGAAGATTGGAGCAGTTGATTAAGAAGCCTTTTGCTGTCCGCAGGCAATTTCTCAGATTTCCACCTTGTTTCAAATCTACCTTTCTAGCAAAGGTCCTGGAAAAAGGTTGTGTCAGGGCAACTGCAGCCCTTACCTTCATGGTAATAATAAACTGTTTGAAAAATTTCAATCAGGCCAAAGCAGTGAGACAGCTTTAATGAGGATTTGTAGTGACCTTCTGTTTTATAGTAGATGGATTCTGGCACATTGTCAATTTTAATTCTTACTGATCTTCCTGTGGCTTTTGATACCAGAGATCATAGGTTTCTCTTAAAATACCTGTAGAAGATCCTGAGCCCTGTGGGCACTGTTCTGACACTGCTTCATTAGTATTTGCCTCAGTGGTGCCAGTTTGTCGCTGTAAATATTTCATCTTCTGATACTGCCCCTGTGAACTGGCAGGTTCCCCAGGGTTATGAATTGGGCGGGCCCCCGGTGTTTCGCTATGTATATGTGAGCTGCAGCTTGCATCTTTGAAACTTATACGCATTATAATGGCATGCAGAAAGTGTTTGGACATACTTATTTCTTACAAGCATTTCTGCGTCTGTGACAGCAGTGCTTGCCTGCCAAGTTTAGACTGTAAAATGTTGTACAAGTAAATGCAAACAAAATGGGGTTATGACTGCCGGTTGTCTCCTTTTGATTGAATGGATTGATTCAATCGCCCAGCCTTCCTGAAAGACATTGTTTTAGTCTTGATTTGGTATCTTAAATCACAGAAGTAGTCTAGGCATGGGGGTGAATTTTAGTCTGTTTCTGGTTAGTCACGTAATGCTGGAGAAGTAATTCTGGATGCCAAGAGGCAGCAGAGACTGACTGCTGTTACTGTTTGAGGTAATAGTGACAGTAAGACTTGCTGATGGAAAAAGTCTGCTAAATCATCAACTGTCTGCTAAATCATCAACTTTTCCTGTCTAGCAGTACTTTATTTATGGGACATGTTAGAGACTTCTGCCTAATCCTTAAAAAAAAAAAAAAAACCAAACCAAAACCAACAAGATGTGGCAGATTTATTTTATGTATAGGAGGGACTTCTTTTTAGAGTTAATATGGCGTACTACTTTTTTCCTTTACTCCTAGTTACTCTTCTGATGACTTGAGGTAGACTTAATCTCGTATTGAAGGTATCCGTAGTTAGATAAATAGCTGCCACTGGGTTAGATATCTCGCCTGTGGACTTCTGTCTGTGGAAAGACAGAATAAATCTGTACCGTGATTCGTTTTATCCATAAAAAGGCTTGTACAGTGTAGGCATTTAAATCCTTGGCCTCAGCCAAGGAGGGTGGGTGTATGTAGAAGATTATGGTCTGAACAGATGTAGGCTTGGGATGCAAAAGCACAAAAAGGCAAAATGTCAAGGGACCCACAACTAGTTTGTGCAATGTTTGCATGTCACAGACTTTTTAGCAGTACTACTTTAGGTAGTTTTGCCCACCCAGGGTGTGTAGCAGCTCTACTGGGGGCTGTACTGTGGACTGGCTTAGTGAAGTGGTTGGGTCCACATCTGGGGGAATTATTTTTTCAGGTGAGGGAAGTGACATCGTGAGAATTAGTTCCCTGAAGGGTGGCTGTGTTGCAATGCAGAGGTCAGGACAAGTGTCCAAAATATGGAAGGTGCTCATATTGCTGCAGACCGCCACGGCTTCATTTTGCTCCTGCCACTCAGGCAGTGGTTTCATAACACAGTGTGTCTGAGCTTCTGGTTCATCGTGGTATCCATTCAATTAAACTGTCTCTGTCCATCTTAGAAGAAGAGCTAGTTGATAATTTACCTTGTGATTCACTGTATATATCCTCAAATTGTACTTGCCTATTTGGATCATATTTCACTTTGAAATGATTTCTAAGGTCTCTTATTCACAACCTCTGTGGATTTAGCTGTGGCAGCTAAATCTGACAGGGATTATGAATTGGAGCCCTCCACCACCACAGTTCACAGTCCAGGGTATTAAAGTGAACTGAAATCAATAGTGGTTTACATTATAATGTGCCTGGCTCTGGACTGGAAACTGAAGAATGGACATATCACCTGTTTTTCCCTCTTCAGCTTTCAGCAGAAGGTAAGGTGGCCAACACCAAGAAAGTACTTGAACTTTGCTTAATAGGACTTGGAAGAGCTTACAAGGAAATGGTCGTCTTTGATAGTTAGTTTGCTTTCTGTGGTGCTTGTTTACTTCTTCCTTCTTTGCTTTGGATTATGTTTGCCATGTGTTAAGTTTGCATGTGTTTCTAATTTACCTAGTTTCTTCAAATTTTGTAATCTCGTGCATTTTTGCCATTCATCTCAAATTGCTACCAGCTGTAAGTATCATGAGTATGTTTCTTTTCACAGTTTTCCTAATTACAAATGAAAATGCTAACTAAAACCAAAATAACAACCCTCCTGTTCCACGTGAGACAACTTCTATATTCTATACCCTACTTCAACTCAGTTGTTATCCAGTGCTGGATCTGTTCTGTGTAATTCACTGTTTTGTCTCCACCAGTGGTCATCAGTAGAAAGAACAAGACAGCAGCTTGCTTAAATACACATCTAGAAATTGTGTAATGGCTTCAAGTTATTTTTACTGTTTCTAGTTTTATCTAACTGGCTTTTAATCCCTTATTACCTAATTAAATGTAAGAGGGATGGTAGTATTAGATGCTTCACTAAAAAAAAAGTTACATTCACCTACTAGAACATTATGAGGTGAAAATAATGGATTAGTATTTCAATTAGATTTGAAATAGTCTCTGTAAACTAACGGTACTGAGTAGATGCTATCCTGCTACTTCTCTGAGTTCTTTCAAAGCTTGAAAGTCCATAAATGTTGCTCCTACATAATGACACTTTCATAATAGAAATTATTAAGAGCACACCTGTCTTTCTAGTTCTGCCAAACAATGCTGTATTTTCTTTTTCTAGTTTCTCGCCTCTCCCAGCTGGCTACGAGTTTTCAAAAATCCTTGTCAGTGCTGTGGCAAATGTGGCAGTGAATTCTCTCCCAGCCCCAGGATTTGGACACCTGAACCAACGGGTATGCTTATGCTTTGTTTTCAAGGGCTGCCTTACCTGCTCTTTTCTGAAGTTGCTTGTGATGAATTGAAGATGCTGTGACCATCAGATAGCATTGTTGAGCAGTAATGTTAAGGTCCTATTTATTTCTGTGAAGCAGAAAGACAGCAGCAAACCTTATCGCCTGAACTAAATATTCACAGCATAGCCCCACTCCCCGAGGGGCTGCACTGGCTTTGTGTTAAATAGCATATTGATTACAAGATTACAGCATTTTGTGTATAAAAAGTGCATGGTCATGGGCCTTTAGATTTCAATTGCCTATTTATCTCTGTGGAAAATTGTATATATTCACAGAGGAACTGCTTGGGGTGGTTCAGAACAATATGGGAGGAAATGAGTTGGGACAAAGAAGATACATTTCTGTTCTTCAGTAGCCCCCTTTACCTTAGTGTATGAACATCAGTGGCAGCAGAAAAGGTGTCATGGCTTTGCCTGCATTATCACTGATACACAATGTGGTGTCTCCTCATTCCTTCCTCTCCCCACCTAGCCACTAAGGATGATGTGTAAGACATGAAGCATTTCTTCATCCAAAATGCTATACATGCAGTTGTGAAGCATTTCTACTGTCCTAGGTAGGGCAAGTGCCATTATCTTTCCAGTGGCTACATCCACTTTCATAGAGGGAATGAAGTGCTGGGTTAAAGTTACCTCCTAACATAGTGTGTTTTATGAATGACTGGGTAAAGCAATTTCCTGTGCAACTTGGGAATGCCTGGGATGCGGAGCATCTTACGTGTGGATTGGCACTAGTACAAATAATGTATGTATGCATAATTTGCAATAGGCCATGGTCCACTTCATCTTATAGTTGTAATCTAGTCTGTTTGGCTGCTCAGTTTATGGATGAGTTAAGTATGGCTGCTTCCTGGATAGTATAATATTTCACACTGTGGTGAATTAACTTAAAATACCATTGCAGTTCTCCTGTAAAGTGCCTGCCTCACTTTCTTTAAAGGGTTCTGAGGTCTGTCTGGCTGCAGCAGTGTATCTACTACCATTTAAAAAAAAATTGCAATTCCATCTTATGTGAGCATATTTAGTCATTCAGGGTAAGTAATAACAATGTAATTTCTCACTGACGTTCTCAGGTTTTAACTGGTTGCTTAATTTTCACTCCATTCCTCCAAATTGTCATTAAAACTTTGAAAAGCTAACCTAATATTAAGAGCTGGATGCTAGTGTAAGCGTTAGAAATAGTGATGAGAAACTTGAATCTATACAGCTGTATGCAAAACTGTGTTGTTAGTGAAAAGTGGAGAATGGCAGATATTGAGAATTTCCTGATGATTTGGATGCATTTAAAGTATTCTCGTCATACTTGTACACCGTCCATGTAAAGAATATTTATTTGGTCATTCAAAGGTCAAGTACAATTCAGCAGCCATGAGGAGTGCAGAATAGACTTGTATTTTCTAGGAGAAATACATATTTTGAGTCTATTTTGTACCAGGACATGCTGATCCATTATGATCCCAGTAGGAGAGGCACTCAGACTCTGAAGTGTCATTTAAAATGGTATTTATTAAAGCTAACACTATAAAAGAGAAAGAGGGAAATCTTACATCCCTTTGGATGCTGGGAACCCTGAGCTGTGCAGCATCAAAATGGGCCTCTGATCCATGTACAGCCCACTGTGTGGATCTGTCTGTGGAAAGCATTACCCCATTCTGGTCATTCAAGCTATTATAGCATTTTCTAACAAGAAAACAACTCTATACATCGTTCCTACTGTCAAACTGAAAGGATGCTCACATGAGAAGGCCAGGCAGATGGCATAATCGCCAGTAGCAAGTGGGAGCTGCCCGTGGGCTCCTCCGTTACAATTAGTGCTAAGTTCATCCTGTGGCCAAGGGCTACGCACAGCACCTCACAGGCCTGGAGGCCAGGCTGTGCAGGCAGCACGGCACAAGCCCAGGACTGCTCAGGCTGACTGTTACATGGATCACTAACTCCTCAATGTACAGTGTTCTTCCAGTCAGGATCACTGCAGGATCACGTGTCCCTTTCATTGACAACTCAAAACTATAGCATTACAATAGGAAAGGTAAATTGCTGGTCAGATGGTATCCAGCGTTGGTCACCTTTTGAAAGTCCCAGTGTTACCCTAGCACAAGTGCTTGCTCTATCCCTTTGAATGAAATTTGGGATCCCAACGATGTGTGTAACTAGTCTGCAAAATTGATTTCCAGTGTTTTGAAATCAACACCAGGGATTATTAAAAAACAATTACTGGTCTTGGATGCAGCTTTAGAGTTTTATATGCATTATGGCAGCAATACCTTTTCAAAGAATGTCAAGAAAGTCACCAGCTATTGATATTATTAGTCTTATTCAGTCTTATTCAATATCTTTATTGATGTGTGCTCTCTCAGTAAGTTTGCAGATGACACC
>NW_010559417.1:0-14457 GCF_000687285.1 Phaethon lepturus | reverse complement strand
CCGTGCCGCTTCGGAGAGCAGCCTCCTCCGCGGCGCTGGCGACGCGGCCCTGCCGAGTCCCCTGGGACCGCTCCTGGTAGGCGAGTTCTCCCAAGTGCCAGCTCGTCTGGCCGTGCCCAGCACAACGCTCAAACCTGTCCTCAGCTGAAAGGTGTGAGCGTGGCTGAATCGGGACCCTGGACACGAGTCTGATGTCGAGGACATGAAAAGCCTTTGGCTTGCTGGATGGTTTTCATCGTGTGGAAATGCCTCTGTAATTGCCACGCGCACAGCTAATAATAAGAGCGGTGTTTTCGCTACGAACCAAGCGAAAAACCCCCATGTAAGCGTTGAGGTGCTTGGTGTCACGCTGCCAAGAAGCTCAGATCGCTATTTCAGGAGCTGAAATAACCTGACATTGCCGGAGTGCAGGTGTGTTTGAAATACTCCAGAGGAAAAAAGCTAGTTTGTACTGGCTGATAGCTACACCTCTTTGGAAAGACCTATGTTTCTGAGCAACCCAGCAGAACTACATTTTGTTAACTTTTAAGATGTTTTGGTTTCATCTTTTTTTCATCTGCCACGTGTGTGTGGGGAAACAAGAATTTTACGGAAACAAATTTATGTTTTTCTCTCTTCTGAACTAACGCGCAAAGTTTGGGGCTAAAATTTCAATGACTCCAAGGCTGAAGGGGTCAGAGAAGGCTGATTTCTGCTGGCCAAAACATTTACACCTGTGCAGAGTACATGCATAAAGTTTCCACCTGAATTGGTGGAAATTTTGTATTAATCTTGCAGTAAGTGACTCTTAGCTTTCATTTGTGTGTCTGAACGTTATCTGCTGGCTGCTACCTCGAAGAACAAGAAGAGATTGCTATGTGGTGTTGCACTTGAATCTCTGCACAGACTTCCAGCTGGGCTTGTTGCCAGATTACCGTCACCGTCTCCCGAGCGAGGGCAAGGGCTCGTGGAGGTGGGGCGACGCGGAAGGCGAAGTGGAGAGGTGGGGTATCCCGTCCAGGTGCGAGAGCCGGTGAGGGAGAGAAGCTGCTTGCGAAGGCAGCTGCAGCGTGCAGCACTGCTGCGAGAGCAGGCAGCTGGGCCTTTTTGTTTGTTCTGTTGTTTTTTTTTACAACCAGCTCGTATTTTTGAAAAAACTAGATCAAGCCGCTCGCAGCAGAGCTTTGGTCTAAAGCCAGGCTGTGCTGGACAAACGCAGCTCCTGCGTCATCCACCCGAGGCTCCAGCATCCCTGTGTTGAGGTTCCCCATGGGCTGGGGCTCCTGGAGGAATAAATCCAGAGATGAGCCCCCCCAGCTACCCGCCTCGGCTGGCGGTCGCCCCGCGCTGTGCCCAGCTGGAGGAGGACACGGCCCTCGCGCTGCCCGGAGGTTACTGCGGAAGGGCGTTACTGAAGTGACTGCTCCGCTCTCTGTCGTGTCGTTCGGTAACAACCCACCGCTCTCGCCAGGCTGGGGGACAGGAGGGTGCTCTCGCCTCTTTGCAGAAGCATCTGTTTGTTTTGGATGTGCGCTGACTCCCCACGCGTGAACTTTGCTGTGGGAGTGGAGATGAGCGCAGCCTCCTTAGGCAAATAAACAGAATGAGTAAGCTGTGAAACAAAGGCAAATAGTGTGAAAGAGGAAAAAACAACACAGACGGCAGAAAGCCGAGGAAGGTGCCTCCTGCTACTAAGGGAATCCTAGTGACAAGGGGAGGACTGCTGGCTGCCCGGCTGCCCAGCTTCTCTGCACCTGCGCTAGCAAGCGGAAAGCCCACATTTTATAGAGCTGCTGCTGATGTGTGATGCTGCTCTGAAACGACTTTTCTCTTTTAGTTCCTGCCCTTAGTCAGAAACCACAGCTGGCTCTTGGCTGTTTGAATTCTCTTGCCCCCTGCCAGCCGCCCCAGATCCAGCTCCGACTGCCTGGGGACACCTGGCCCGGCCCACAGCCTTCCTCTCCTGCCTCCTCTTCCTACCCGTGAGAACAAGAGGAGCATCGCATCTGTGCTGCCAGCTGGATGGAGAAAGAGGTGACTTCTCTGCAAGGACACCGATGCCGCCGGGCAGCTCTTTCTGTTCTGCTCCACCATACCTCACCTCACTTTGACACTACAGGGACAGATGACTTTGCTGGGAGGTGCAGTTACTCAGAAGAGTGTGTCCTCTAACAGAGTAAACACAAGGTCTGCAACCTTTGGGGAATAAAGGGAAACACCATAAAAACTCAGATATTGCTCTGCAAATGCGTGCAGTAGGCTGGGTATGTTCAACCTGCATAAATGATGTAGACCCAGGCTGGAAGCAATTTTCTTTACTGTGTTAGTACGTGTGTCTCAGAGATGTTGGCGTGTTTTGGTCCCTGAGAGCAGACTACCACCACTAGCCACTCCTCATCAACGACAGCAGCACGGGCGAGAAGCTGAGCCAAGGGACTGCAGTCGCTGCTCTCTGGATGCTCCTCGTCCTGCATGTACCCGCATGTGCCCGTGGGGAACTCGTGGGGGTTTAACCACTGGCGGCAGTGCCTGAGGGGCTTGGGAACCTTACTGATTTCCAAGAGGCAGCTCCTGGGGTGTTGGGGAATAGCACACCACCATACGTGCTACAGAAGAAAACAGCCCAGCCCGTGTTGCCCAGCCCCTGGCTGCTGCGGGGTGCTGTTACCTTATGAAACGTCAGGCAGTCCTTGTTTTCGGTCTTATCCCTGCTCTTCAGGTCAAAGCTGTAGAGTGCTCTGCCGAGGGGCAGGGGCAGGGGCAGGTGCTTGATGACTTGCACGGAGCTGGCTGGGAAAACGCCGCTGACCCCGTTGACCTCCCCCAAATACCAGTTCTCATCCAGCTGTCGGAGCAGCACGATGATGTCCCCCTTGTTGAACCTCAGCTCCCCGGGGTTGTGCCCTCGGTAGGTGTACAGAGCCTTGGCTCGCGGGACCTGTGGGACGAGAAACAGCCCTTGCAGTTTGTCTGTGACAACAATGCTTAACATAGACAGAATTCCCCAAAAGCATTCGTAATTACTGGGAAAAAATTTAGATGTCTAAGGCTTAAGCATGCATTTATTGGTATTAACTACCCACATCCTTTCTTGATGTCTTTTTCTAATGAAGACAAGCTCCAGAATACTTATGCTAAATTTGTATCAAGACGAAAAGCAGGCTGAACTTGTTTAAGAATATTAAGAAACAACTAATGCCTTAAAGTAGTCTTCCCATGGGATCTTACTGCCTGCTATAAGGTCTCCTCTAATACAGTGTCTATTTTAATGAACCCAGGTATTTCTATTTCAGAATGACTGGAGGTCGCAGCCATCATCCAGCTGGCCTGGCAGCTGTCACTTGCAGCGGCCAACAGTGCATGTCTAGGAGAACGCAACAGGAGCAAGGTGAGTGCGGGTTACCGCTCTCCTGTGGTTATCTCCCTGATTTAACACCATGTGACCGTGATTTTATTTCAGTCTTTAATCTGGTTACAGGAAGAGAGGCTTCTTAATGTTATTGTTGTTGCAGTACAATATGAGAAAGAAGAGATATACCAAAACCAGAAGAGATGAGGGAACTTTACCATCTTGACTCTCATCAAAATGAAACTACACAGTTCACTTAAAATAACCACTTTACTGACCCTTATCTATACTAGAAAACTCAATTTAAGACACAATGCAACAGATGATTTAGACGGCCAAATAAGCCCAGAGCCGTCCCTGGCCTCAGTGCTGTGAACCCACACAGTGCAACTTGAGGGCAGGGGTGTTTTTCTTGGGAGGAATGTAGGTACGCCGACGTTTCTACGCTCTATGTAGCTGTTCTAGATACGCATTTGGGGGGCCGCATACACTGGAAATCAGCAATAGTGAAAGGCTCAATCTTTATGTACTTGTTTTAAAGACTTGTTTTAAAGGATGGAGATTCCTTCAGCACATTTGTTGGACTAGAGTACTACGTCACACACAAGTGCTCCCTAGAACGAATAGGCAACTTGTGTTTATGTTTATTGCCATTTGCAACATCACAAGTTGTATATGAAATGCAAACCACTGAGTGTTAAGCTCTGTCCTTCTGCTGGCCCTTCGGCTGGAGACGAATGCTACTCCTTTAGCTTCTGGTCAGCCCTGAAGTGGTCAGGCAGTTGAACCAGATGATCATTTGTCATGGTTTAGCCCCAGCCGGGAACTAAGCCCCATGCAGCCGCTTGCTCACTCCCCCCATGGTGGGTTGGGGGGGGGGAATCGGAAGAGTAAAAGTGAGAAAACTCATGGTTTGAGATAAAGACAAATATAAAGACAATAGGCAAAGCAAAAGCTGTGCACACAAGCAGAGCAAAACAAGGAATTCATTCCCCACTCCCCATGGGTAGGTGTGGGTTCAGCCATCTCCAGGGAAGCAGGGCTGCATCACGCGTAATGGTTTCTTGGGAAGACAGACGCCATCACTCTGAATGTCCCCCCTTTCCTTCTTCTTCATCCCAGCTTTATATACCGAGCATGACGTCATATGGTAGGGAATATCCCTCTGGCCAGCCTGGGACAGCTGTCCTGGCTGTGTCCCCTCCCAGCTCCCCGTGCACCCCCAGCCTGCTCACTGGCCGGCCAGCATGAGGAGCCAGACTGTCCTTGACTGCTCAGCAACAACTCAAAAGATCAGCACGTTACCAACATTTTCTCATTCCAGATCGAAAACACAGCCTCACACTAGCTTCTGTGAAGAAAACCAACTATCCTGGCTGAAACCAGGACATCATTGTAGGTCTCTTCCAACTGAAATATTCTCCTCTCTCTCCTCTTCTGTGTGTTTGAATGCTGTGAGAAGGTGTGCTGCCTTCCCAGGATGGCCTGCCGCAGACCCCTCATCCCATCATCTCTGTAGACAAGTTAGAAATCATAGTTGTAAGAACAAATCTCCTCCTGTGTGTTTGTGAAGCCTCGATCACTTAATGATGCTGTTCTAGCCCAGACACTTGTCAGTACAGAGCATTTCCATCCCGTACCGCATGAGCGGTCCATCCAGTCCCACATCCAACGGGAAACAGCGACCAACACGACGTGCTCGGCTCTGCTGCAACAGCGTGCCTCTGGGAGAGATTTCTTCTTCGCTTGAGGCAAACAGCGGTTGTGTCTGGCATGAAGTAAGACAGACGTATATATTCTAAATTATTATCTGAACTGTTAGAGCTGCAGATATTGCTCTTTCCTTCATACCATATGCTCTTTCAATCATACCATATTCTTGACTTCCATAATATTTTGCATTGTGGTTCATTTTCTTTAATCCCTTTCGATTAACTGTTCTGCTGTTTCTGGCTGTGGTAGCTTCACTGCAATTGGTAGGAATCTGGAAACAAGGAACAGTTCCATTTTCTGGTGTCTGTCTGCTTTCCAAGACATGGCAGTGTCTCCTTCAAAGGATTTCTTGGACCAAGAAGGGAATATTTGAATTTGGGACTGGAAAGTAGTTTAAGGGTCCTACCTGCCCCTCCTGTGCTGGTAGATGAGATAAACCCCCCATGAGTGACTCCTGGGCACCTCCAGTGGAGGTAGCCACAGCTCCATGCCTCTGCAGCGTGGAGTCCGCTCTGCCATAGGGCTGCCTGTCCTCACCCTCAGTGACGTCTCCCAGACACAATGCAGCCCTAAATTTTAGGGGGAAAAAAACAAATGCCAAGCTCCATTTCCAGCCTCCTAGCTGGTAGCACAGCTGCATTAGATACATGCCGAGAAAAGGGGAAGCCAGGATTGTCCCCAGCTCTGGAGCCTTGATCAGTTTTAAGCAGAGGTGCCGGTGCCTGGGACTGCCAGGGACAAGAGGATTTTCAGCAGCTTCTGTGTCAGCCTCTGCAGATCTAGATTGTCCTTCTCCACTTCTTAGGATTTGTAATGTCATGTGTGGGAACTGCAGGAACAACCTTTGCAATGGCCAGAGGATAGGAGGAGGAGCTCCATCCACAGCCGAGTGCTTCAAACCCAGCACATCTTCAGCTGTGGTCTGCTGGCCGAGATGCGTGGACCACCATGGGGAGCAGGGGCCCATCCACAAGGGTCCCATCCCACGAGAACTCAGCTGTGCTGGTGCGAAGGGAAGGATGCTGGTGGGGCAATGGGGCTGCTGGCTCTGCATCTCCCGTGGACAAAATGTGGATTTTTGTCTGTTGGCTGCCAACTGCTCTGGCCTTGTGAGTGGGACCCTGCATTGCGGTTTTCCCAAGCCATAGTCACCAAACGCCCGCTGACCTCACAGAAGACGTCACTTTTGTACCAGTGACCCATTCAGGCTTTTCCTGCCTTTTTCTGTGGAAGCAGATAAACCCATTTCCTCAAATACACCCGTGTCAGCACCCAGGGCTCACGCAGGATTTCTGCAGAGTTCAGCCGCCGTCAGCCACTTTTGGGAGGTCAGGAAGGTGCAAGAGAGAAACTCGACGTTAGTTTCCCAAAGTGTGGAAAAGATCAACTTTTCAATGGAAATGGTCTAGGTTTTGGGAAGAGAACATCTTCCAGCATTTCCCAACACTGATGCTTGGTAGAAAAAAGGAACCAAGAAGAGAAAAAATTTATGTACTGTGTTTACTTCAAAGCATTTGAAACAGGAAGCAATTAGTTTAATGTTTAGTTCCAATTAACTCATTTTGTCTGTTAATTTGTGCTAATAGCAAACATGCATTCGCTTTGTGACACTGAACGTACATTGCTGGAAAAAAGGAAAATTATGAAAGTGAGACTCAGGCCAGCTTTGCTCTCCATCAGTGCACTCCGGAGCTCACACGGGAAATACGGACCGTGTCAGTGCCAGGACCACAGAAACTCTCACTACCAACGTGTGCCTGGACGCACACACTTTCTCATGCAGAAGAACAGATTGTGGGAAACCAGGATTATGGGAGGGCCAGTTCTCTTTCAGAACGAGTCACTGGTGTTAAACGTGGACAAGGAGGACAGAAAGAGACCTTTGATTGCCTCAGGAATGACCAGAAAACAAACAGGACTCATGCAAACTGTGGAAACAGGGCTCGTGAAGGCGGAGCACAAATGTACGGGTTGATGAGAGAATGGTTGCCCAGCAAAATAAAGCAAAACATAAAAGGCATCAAGAACAAGTTATGGAAATATATTAAAAACAAGAGAAACTGAAATGAAATGCATGCCTATTACTAACTGGGAAAAGGTGAACAAGCAATGGGATGCTGGGAGTCTGCAATATTCTTTCTTCAGCAAGAAAAAGGATGATCAGATATTCTGTGAGATTAATTTTAATGAGACAGGAGGGCAGGCTGGAATAAATACCTGAGAACTATGTAGGATAGGCCTGCTTGTGACATTAGGGCTTGCTGAAGCTCACCCCTCCATGCTTGGATGGATGGACTGTTTCTTCCTCTGACCATGGTCACAACCTTCATTTCTTTACCTCTTTAACCCTTTCCTCCCACTTCCATGCCCTTTCAAATCTCACAGACCATTCTGTTTTCAAGTTTTCTTTCCCATTGATATCTCCTGGAGTTGCAATGACCATTGGCACAATCTCTCCCCTCACTTTACAGAGCAGAGCACTTGTATTCACTCCTTGAAATTTATTGCAAAACTTTTGTGGATCTAAGTGAGTAACAGTTAATGCTTCTTACATGCTTCTTTAGCATCCAAAAAATATTCAGAATGTTGGACTTTTGGGGCTTGCTGGTAATTTTGAACACTCACAAGGTAACATTGGTGTATTCCTTCATGGATGTTTTGTCAAAGAATTATTATCATGTCGGTGGTCCTTTCACCTGTACGATTTCCTGCCCGCTAACGCTCCTGGGAAGGGCTCTGCAGCTCCCCGTACTCGGGATGGGGAATGGGGGAAGCCGGCAGCCTCCAGCCCGGGTGCAGGCACGGGGCACAGGACCCCATGCCTCCTGCCTGCCCCAGGAAGGGATGAGGGAGAGGAGAGTGGTCTTTGTTTTCCACAAGCCTCAATTAAAGCCAACTCAGAATTGAGTGCTTGAAAGGCACGGGTGGTGTTACGAAGGGGCGTTGGACTGGATGTGCGTTCTGGTTGTATGACAAGGAAAAACTGTAATCATGCTGGACTGTTCCAGCACATGATGACTGACATTTTCAAAATCATGTTCTTTGTAACTGCCAAAATATTTTTTCCAATATTTTAATACTCTGCTAGCAGCAAAAATCAGCACAATTTGGAAAAAAGAGTAGTAGTATTAATAACAGCCAAAACAATACAAAGCATTTTGTTTGTTTTGGAACAAATGGAAATTAACTGGAAATTAGGTTTTTCAAGATCTTCCCTTCATAAAAAAAAAAAAATCATTCAATTCAGAGTAATTTTTAAGGCCCAAGTCAGTTCTTTGTTGCTTTTTTTTTTTAAATTTTGTTTGCCTGTTCAGATACTAAGCCAAAACCATCCCATTGATTTCCCAACTTTATTTAGGACTAAAACAAGGCTTTATCTACCCACATGGAGCCACCAATGCGGTTTTTACTGTGCGGGGTGCTTTCCTGCTTCACAGGAATTTCACAAAATAAATCTTCAAGCTGAAGTACTTGGAAAGGCACATCAGGGCCACCGTTTTGTAACGTGTTCTTAAGTTGTAGGAAAGACAAAGAAAAGCAACTAAAGCACCCCACGGCAAACCACCCTGCTGAGGCTGGGGGAAGCCAGCAGAAACCCTCTTCGGGCAGCTGATCGCATTGCTTATCGTTCCTCGTGGTGCTAAAACACAGGCAGCTGCGGGCATACCTCAAATCTGATTTCTTTCTCAGGCTTTGGCTGGTTTCTGTCTGCTCTTGATGTACTAGATCCTCTGTAAGGCATCTGTTTTGCTTTATTTAAAGTAGGTTAATTGCAATGGCAGAAACCGGGGTGCTAATTAAACCTGGTGATAAAGACATGGTGTGCCTGGAGGTAGTTTGCTCCAGGCTGAGGGAGTGGCTTTTCCCAGGTGAGATGTGGCCCTGGGGTGAGCAGGGACCGGGGGTCTGGGAAGGGCAGTAGGAATGGAAAGATAAAGCTTCCACACTGGTATTGCTTGGTGCTAGCACAGATCTCCTGAGCTGGAGGCAGTGTCCTGCTATTTTGTTTGTTTTGATGGATTTTTCTCCCCTTACTATGTCCAGTCACTTTTTTTGTAAATCCAAGGCAGCATTTTATTTTAGTGGTGCGGTAGTGGCAGCAAACTGTTCAGCCAAGTATTGGCATGCTCCCTAGCTGCAGGGTTCAGCATCTGTCTTTAAATTCAGTTGGAAGAACACTATGAGAAGTTCTGTGAAAAACTCAAGGTCGTTGAAAATTGGTGTAGAATATTTGCTGCCTGGTAGCAAAGAGGCAGCAACTACAAAGAAGAAACACCACTGGTGAACAAGAAAGGCTTTTTCCCTGGGATGCCATGCAATACTGCAGCTCCGGTAGTAGCGCTAAATTAAATAAATAAAAGAGGAGGAGGTGAGTCTTTCATGTTCTCCTATGTGAAAGCCTCTAAAGATTAGTGGGAAGCCAAGTAGAAGAAGGGAGTACCGTAGTACATTGAACTGTCTGCTGGCGCTTTTCAGGCTATCAAGCGGAGAGAGACCAACGGGATGTTTTGCCAAGGGCAATCAGAGCTCATGAGCCCAAACCCCTCTGGGGTTTGGTGCCGAGGAAATGCTTTTTTCTGCCTGTGGTGCCTTTGACCGCTGCAGAGCGTGCTGCCTCTCCCGGGGAAGCCTGTCCCTCTCTCTCTGTTTCCTGGGTTTCTGTTTTCAACACTCCTCATTTTTCTGATTCCCCCCACCTGTTTCTTCTCCAGCACACCCGAGTGAGCCATGACCCTGCTACGCCCGTGCCGCCAGGAGCTGTGTCAGGCGCTCAAGTGGATAGAGACCCAAGGTACCCCCCTTGCTGGGGGCTGGTGCGTGCCCTGCGGAGCTGCCTGCAGAGCTGTTGGGAGAGCCCGGGTGAGGAAACGCAGCGGGAAACTGGGATGTGGAACCAGAAACTCCCTCTCGCATCAGTGTGTGTGGCCCTTGGGCGAGATACTCTTCTCTCCTTGGCCACTCTGCCAGCAGGGATGGTCATGGCAGATGCACCTCAACGCCTTGTCCCCATTGTTAGTGGATAACAGCCCGATAGGGAGAAAATATTTTTTTTTTTTAAACTATTTTTGGCATTTGGCTTCAGCTGTGCTAGGGCAGCCATCCAATACATCTGAGTCTCCCTCTCTACAAAACAAGCAAATATGTACATGTGTGTGAGGAGGCAATTCTAAGCATCTCTTTAAGCTGGGAGAAAAGCACACTATAATTATCTTAAATGAGCTAGTTATAACTTCCTTGTTATTGGCAGTAGATTAATGTAAGACCACACACTCATAGCACTGGTGTTTAAAAAAAAAAAAAAGTGTGTGAGGCCAGCTGGGATGGGGAGGGTCACCAGGGAGAGACGTTAAAAATTGTCAAGAAAGGAGGAAAGCCAAGCCAGGGAGTGCAGGAGAGATGTCTGATGGAGGATGTGAACACCCACAAACCTTGTCCCAGGAGACTCCACTTAAAACCACCCTGAGGAGCAGCATGGCCCCATGGTGACACTGTCTCTGCATGAGCAGACCAAACCGCTGCCTGCGATACTCCGGGGTGAGGATGAGGCTGTAAATGCCCCTGCACTTGGGACTCAGTTACTCCTTCACCCATTCGCAAGCAAGGCTCACTGCAAATGGCTTCAGTGAGCCACAGCGAACAATGTCAGATAGGTTCCTCCCGTCTTCCAGATGCTCCGACTTCACCAATGTCCACAACTGCACAGATGAACACGCGGGCTGAGTGACAAATTAATCCTTGGAATAGCTTGTTGCCGCTGATGTCTGGAGGTGCTTCCATCTGATCTACCACATGCCAAAGGAGGACAGCAGGAGCTGTTTCGGCAGGAGCGAGCCCCAGGCGTGCTGCCTGCTCCGGACACCCCTGTCCCTGCGCTTCTGCCCACCAGCAGCACTGGACCTGGCCCCCCTGAACCTCAGCGGGCGCCCGGCTGACTCCAGCAGCAGAGGCAGGCCCGTGGGGCTGAGGAGGCTGAGGATCAGGAATGGCCTCAGACAGGTTTGGACCTGCACCCAGATGGTTTCCCAGCTCTGATTTTCATAACTCCACGCAGGGAATGCCCTGGAGTCGCTCTTCGCTGCGCCTCGTCCCTCAAAGGCAGACAGCCACCCCAAGCACAAGGTGTCCTCCTGCACTGGACAAATGTCTTTGCAGTAAATACCAAGGGCCTGATCCTGATCTGGGTTTCATGGGTGTTGTCCCATGTGCAGGGAGGCAGTCATTCTCCAGGACCTTGTGCAGGAGAACCGGCTCAGGCATGGGATGGCTGGGGAGCCCCGGCCCCCAAGTTGGAGTGGTGGTGGCACTGCCAGGGCTGTCCCACCCTGGAAGAAGCTCCCTGACCAGGAACAGATCCGGGGAAGCTGCAAATGAGCTAAGACAAGCTGGGCCATGTCAGCTGCGTCAGCTGGAAAGCCTGAGGGGATGGAGATGGTGCCAAGGCGAGACATGGTCTTCCTTGGTGCATGGTCTGGAGGGCCCACATGGGAGACAGCGCAGCCCCATGCTCCATGTGAGCTCTGCCTTCCCCTCCCACCCCCAGCACTGCGTTATTTGTGCAGAAAAGCTAAATATCTGTGCTGTGCAGAGGCAGCGATATTCCTGTAGATACATGATTTCTGTAACACATAACAGCCTCCTTGAGAAGAACAATTTATTTCTAGGATAGTGCTAGGAAGAAGAGAAATCCAGTCCTGGATGTCTTCCAGTTTGATTTTTCTCCTACTAGGTACTGTGGGTTCAGTTTGCAAGTGTTTTTTGATTATTTGTTATTTTGGAGCTGTTTGGAGCAGGACTGGTGTTGGTCGGAGGCAACTGGCCCATGGGTGTGCTGCACGGGATGGCATCAGGGGTGCCGGAGCCAGGATTCACTAGGACTTGGCCTTCAGGGGTAGGACTTGGTCTTCAGTGTCAAATTGGGTCCTGCAAGCCTCTTAACTCCATTGTGCCGGCTCTACGCCTGGGTAGCAGGAGTACAAATAACAGCCTAAATATTAAACTATACTGAGGTGCTCAAAAAAACCTCCCACTCAGAAAGCTGCCACTGCAGAGCAAAGAAGGGCCCATACCAAAGGGTGGAGGAAGCTCTTCCTACCAACCCTATCTCCTTTTCTTTAAAGAACTGCACGGGGTGAAGAGGTGGTATGCAATAGGTGAGGGCATGTTTCATTGCCCACGATCCACACGTGAGCACTAGAGGGGTACCAGGGTGCCTGAAGGAACGTTCGAGTGTCTTTGCTCTCGACTGTGGGCCAGGGCGACCCGTCCATCTCTGCACAGAGGTGCCTGCATCTTGAGTGCAGGGACCCCACAGCGCGGGGATGGCTGTTCCCCAGCACACGTGGAAATATCCAGACTAGCTGATGTCTGTAGGAAATGGAAAGCTTGTGCTCTGACCCCACTGAGCAGGCGGGGAGGGTGGTGAGGGTGAGAGGGCCAGCGGTCCCTGCTCTCGGGGACGGTACGTGTTACCAGAGGTGGCTGCTGTACCGGGTGCTGTGCAAACGCAGCAGCGATTCCTGCCCTGGAGAGCGGGCGATCTAAAGGGACCACACAGATGAAGGGTGCGGCGCTGGTGGAAATACTATCCCTGCTTTACCTGTGGGGATAGGGCCGGGGGGAGCGTGACTGACTCGCCCAGAGGCAGACGGCGACTCCAGGACGGATCTGAGAGCACAACCCAGGCCACTCTCCTGATGAACAGTGATCTACACACCGTGAATGGAGAGCTGGTTATGATCTACGTACTGACACCGAAGGACATGCTGGCTTCTCGTAAAGAGAGATAATAACAACTGCCATCCATTCTGATTGCTAACTTTCTGCAAGCTGCCTTCAGCTCCCTGCCACCGACTGCCTGCATTTCGGTGGGATGAATGAGGCCCACATCGTCTCCTTTGTGTGCCCTGCTAGCGCAGTTTCAGG
Source organism: Phaethon lepturus (assembly GCF_000687285.1). Taxonomy (NCBI): domain Eukaryota; kingdom Metazoa; phylum Chordata; class Aves; order Phaethontiformes; family Phaethontidae; genus Phaethon; species Phaethon lepturus. The sequence goes on along the minus strand of NW_010559417.1, from coordinate 1,493 downwards.
GCTCGTAGGCTCCAGCTGGATGAAAAGAGTGATTTGAATGTAAATTAATTGCCATTACCATTCTGTTTTTCTGCTTTTCAGCAGAGGAGATAACTTCAGCCTTCTCACGGAGAACAAAACCATCAAAAGTGAACTTGTCATTTCAATCTCTTCATATAATTATATTCTGAGGATTCAGACAGTTGGGTGGTTTCTGCATTATTTCTCCCCTGAGGAGGATTGCTCCTGTCTTCCAAGCACAAGTCGATTTTGTGCACCAGGGAGAAGTCAGTCCCTTCCTGCTCATGTCGGTACTGGAGCCCACCGGCTCTGCCCCATTCCCTCGTGGGTTTGCCGGGATGCAAGGCCAGCCTGGTCGTGGCTAAAGCTGGCGGCCGCCCTGCACCGCGTGCCAGCAGGCCTTCGTGGGGGAAGCCGGCGCTGTAAATTGTATGGGTTTAGCTGGGTATGGAAAACATCGTCTTAAGTTACAGGTGCAAGTGGGTGGCACTTACAGACCGAAGAGATGAAAAGCAACCGAAGGAGTCCGCAGAAGCAGGTATTAGAGCCTGTCGCTGCCACCGCTGGGGCTGGTTTCTGTGCTGCTACGTCTGCGCATCACGGCTGCTTGGCGGGCGACGGCAGCGGGGAGTGGGAGCACTTACACCATCCGCTGACTAACACCCCTTTGATATGCCACCGCATCGAGGCTTACGCCACTTCCAAACTTTGCCTATTCTCACTCTGGCTTTGTAATAAAGAGGTGAAATGGAGAATGGGGGAAATGATTAAAGAAAATAGAGCCGCTTATCAGGGAGAGGCTGAGGGGATGCTGCACCGGGGACAGCTGAGGCACCGCCGCAGGTGCCCAGCCCCGAGGGGAGGGCCCGGCTGCATGTCGGTAGCGTCCCCATGGCTCTGGAGGAGGACAGTGCCGGGTCAGGCTTTACTTTGCCTGTATGAAAGCAGAAGAGAGATTTTGGTGGGCAGGAGGAGCGCCAGGGCGCATGCAAGGCAGGGGTTGGGCTTTGCTTCGTAGACGCCCGCTCCTTGGTGCAGGCAGAGTCGTGCGGGCGCAGGCAGAGCAGGGACAGGCCCGAAAAGCCATTCTGTGAGAGGAAAGAGGGGAGGCGGGCAGGGGCTGGTGCGGGGCACAGCAGAGTGATGCTGGGGACCAGGGACCGGCGTGTGCGAGCTGCAGTGTCCGCACGAAACCTTTTTACGCCTCTTCCACTCATGGTTGCTACTATCAGATGTTTTTGTCTCTGCTGCAGTCAGCAATCTCAGGCAGTGGTTAAGTTGTGTGTCATGGTTTTAAGCCGCACAGAAAACAAACTGTGTCAGCCCTCGGCGTGCCCGGTCATGATGCTCTGCCTCAGCACCGCGGTTCTCAGAAGTGGCTGTTTACCATGCAGGGAGGAAACCTGCGTCCCACTCCCTCCTCCTGCTGCTCCCGAGCCCTCTCCCCGCAGACCGAGTGCCATCCCCGTGCCGGGAAAGGCAGCGCGCTGACG
>NW_010559416.1:4972-40874 GCF_000687285.1 Phaethon lepturus | reverse complement strand
GAGGTCAGGCTGACAGGCCTGTAGTTCCCACTCCTGCATTTTTAATCCCCCAAAGTTACTGGTTTAGTCACAGGCATGCGGGGCCAGCCTTGTCTTACTGTGCCAGCTTGCAGAGGTCCAAGCCACTGTTTATGCTGGAGGCTGAGCCCAGGAGAGTGCCAGGGTGGTGAGCCTACAGCGCACGTGAGTGCCAGCAAATACACCCACTTTCTGAGAGGTTGTACACACCAGCTGTGTGTTAAGGCCAGCGGGCAGCCACCACTCGCTGTATGTGCTCCACGTGGCACCGGGAACCTTATGGTGTAAGTTTAAGAGCCAAGATTAATCGTAGTGCCTCTTTTCCCTGGACAGCACTTACTGGAGGAGACCTTTTGTACACTGTCGTGGTGGGCAGGACATCGTGCCTGTTGAGGAGTGCTGAGAGGCAGACTTGGAAATCAGCAGTTGTGCTCTGCTTTGTCGCATGGCTGGGGCAAAGTTGCAAGAGAGTCATTAGAGGGGGAAAAAAAGGTCTGAAAAACAAATCCCCCCAAACAACCCCGTCTTTTCATTGACACAGATTCCAGGTGGTGAAAGAGTTTGGAAAAGTAGGGCAACCCCTTCTCAGATATTTAACATGAATGTTGAGGTGTTAGAAATAAGCCTCTGAAGTGGGTTACTGTGTCCTGCAGGCTGTGGAAAGCTGTGCTCCTCTCTGCTGCCTCTCTCAAGGACTATGTGCTTGACCTGCTCTGACCAGACCCGCCAGCTCCTACCCATTAATGAGCCATGCTGGCACACAGTTACTGTCAGCAGAGGGTTGTCTTGGGCTTGAAGATGCCGCTAGGCAGCAAGGGACATAAGAGAATGCTTGGGTGCCAGGTTAATTGTTTCAGGGACTGAGTGCTGATAGCACTGCGTGTTCCCTAACGAGGAGATGGGCTCTCCGATAGCTTAATAGAATCCTGCTGTGGGCTCTGATTTACCTCTGACAGGTTAAACCAGCGCCAGATCAATACCATGCTCTGTTGCAGTAAATAGGCTTGATTTTAAATATTGAGTAAGATTTTATTTCGGATTAAGGGCTCATATTTAAAGGATAGAGTGTTCTGGTCTTTCAGGTAAAGAGCAGATCATGTCTGTGAATGGCTGCTGGACACTGTTGGTCCAGATCTCCACTCCTGCAAATCCTTGCTTGGGGAGCAGTGAGAGCAGGGGTATGTCTCTTCCCTGGGAACTGGAAGGCAGCAAAGATCTCAGGGGTACCCTTGATTGGAGCAATTTCATTTTGAACCACCTTGTTTTGAACCATCAGTCAGTTCTGTAAGTGGAATAAGGACCTGAGGAGACTACTTGTAAAAATAACTCCCATTTCCACCAGGTGAAGTGAGTTTGCATGGGGCTGGGCCCCGGGACATGTTGTTGTGGTGGTGTGTCTGCTTCCCCGGCCCATGATGGGGCTGTGTGTGGGGAGGGTGAGCTGTCGAAGTATCCCTGAAAGAGGTTTGTTGTGTATGGGGATGCCAGTTCCCCTCTGTGAAAGAGACCCTTCAGGTAACCATAAAACCACATTACTGAAAGGTATCATCATCCTAAAGAAATGCAAAGCTGATCTCTCTAGGAAGAGCCTGTTTCGCTTTTACTAACCGTTTTCTGGTGCATATGCACTTAGCTTTTCATATACATCGAGAACAGACTCCTTGCCCCTCTTCTTACATTGGAAAACCGTCCCCAGTCGTGAGATGATGGCTGGGTCCTGCCACCGCTCATCACACTGAGCACAGTCCTGCGGGGCAGTCTAGGGACTTGAGTAACTGACCCAGGGAGAGTATTAGAAACCAGAGTAATGATGGTGAACACACAGCTTCGACATTTTCATTGTGTCACAACTGTTTAATCCTTCCTTAATCCCCTAATGCTGCTCAGTAGACTTTTCTTGTGTTATCTTCATTGTCTTGCTAATAAGATGTTGCACGTAACAGAGATTTACACTGAAAGGTATTAGGGAGGATTATATGAAGATTAGACAAGAAGTACTCACAAAAGGTTGGAGATTTCTTAGTACCAAAATTTTTAATTTTTGTGGTACAAGGATTTTATTTTTTTTCAAAGAATTTGTAGAGAATTTCTGCTAAAAAAATTTCTAAAGTTGCTACTGTTCAAAAGAATTCTCTTCAAGTTCAGCACTGGTTATTTTTCACACTAGTACTATCTGATTTTGTCATAGTTTTTTCTGTTTTTTGGTTTTGTTTTTTTTTTTAAGCTTGGACCCGAATTCTGGAGGGAAAAAAAGAGGGGGAACTATCTCACGTGGGATCTCTCTTCTGCTGGAATGGGTATACATGAGCATCCTCTGTGGTACCCTGCTGATGAGAGCAGATGGACTTTGACACTCAGCAGAGATCACTGATTTCAGAGTAGCTCTGCGGATGCTGGAAGATGTTTTGTGCTGAGCCTTTACAACTACAGTTACTTAACTGCTAACTCCAAAGACTGGTTGGAGTGGAGTAAGGCCAGTATCTTGCAGCTGAGATTTTGGGCTGTTATTTCATCATCAGTAAATAAATGTAGCTGTAATTTTGCAGGAGCAAAGCCACCCGATCAGCACTTAAAATGGAAAATAAAAATGCCTTTAAATAAAATAGCAGAAACCAAGGGGTGGTAGATTTTGTGATTAACTATCAGAGCTACTGGAAATTAATCTTACCATAGGGCCTAAACCAGAATCACCCACTGAATCAGGACTTGGTCACTTTGCTCTCCTCCTTCAAAAGCTACAACACTCCGCATTCAACGTCGGCTCCCGAAGCCAGGCTGGGACAACAGAGCAGCTCGTCCACGTTGCTCCCCTGGGAGGCCTTGATGCTCTGCCGTAGGAGTCTTTCACAAGGCTTCACATCTGCCTTGGGAATCTTCTAAAATCCAGTGTCTGATGCTAGTGGGTGTCAAGCTATTTTGACTTTTAGAAATCTAAATTCCTTCCAGAGAAGGTACAGAAGCCCGAATAATAAGCGGTACTTGCTGGCAGCAGGCTTACTTTTCGTGCCTGTCCTTAATGGTGGTCCTGAGTTGCCTGTGGTATACGGGTTGGAAAACACCCCTTGCAGTGATTTGGATGCAGTGACAGCATGCTTATTCGGGAATTCTGCAGAGCATCCTATTTCTGATGCCCATTCTGAGCTCACAGTATGTTTCCTTCACCCTAGTTTTTATTATTAGCTCAGCTAATAATAGCTAGTTTTTGTTATTAACACCTTTTTATTATTAGCTCAGTGTTGCTTGATGAATATAGGTTGAGTGAATGAATGGGACAAGCTAAATGAAATGCAAGGCCTTTATTTTCAGGAGGGCTTAAGTACCCAAATGTAGTCATGTTGGGTAGGATTGGTATTTCTGAGTATGTTTAGCACCCTCTGGACATCTGTTCTTCATTGAGAGGTAAAATTATTTATCACAATTGTTTTATGGTAGAAAGCGGACCTACTCTGTCCTCATGCTCTGAGACAGTCAACTCCATCCACGCCAGACAGCCTGGTCTGAAAACCCTCCTGCAATGGGAATTGTCTACCCAGCATCATCTCATTTAGCAGTCCACTGTTCTCCATGTTTAACAATTGTCCTGCTGTCCCACTGAACTTGCCATTAATGCAATTAAAGTCCCTTGCTTCTGGCCCTGTCAACACAGATGTGCATAATTAATCCTTTCTTTTGTGCAGGAACCTTTTGCACACATGAAGATGACTTGCTGTCTCCCCTCTGTCTTTAAGTTGTTTGACCCTGGTTCTTTCCATCTTTACACACGGACTGTGGGGTTTATTTTAGACCTCTGATTGCTCTAGTCCTTTTTCAGATCTTTTCTCAAGCATCAGGTCTTGCTTTAAAAGCTGTGAATTCTGCGCCCAGCCTTTGAAATTAGAGGGGCTGGAAAATGTAATGCAGCACCACTAACGTGGCAACAAACACTCTCTTATGCTTTAATTTCCCTAAAAATCGGTTGTTTCCTTCATCCAAGGCACTTTGTGGTGCCGTCTGGGGTTGCAGTGTTGAGTGGTTCGAGCTCCTACTCCTACCGTAGAACCTGCCTAGACGGGAACATGCTGGTGGCTACATTTTGGGAATAGCCAGCCCCGGATTTCTAGCCTGCTTTGCTATTCAGATTAAGGTATTGAAAAAAGCCCTAAACTATCTAATTAACTGCTGGCTACCCAAAAGATAGCAAATATGAGAAGTGATTTACTGTCTCACTGGCATGCTCTACAGTCACGATGACAAACACAAAATGGAAGTTCTCGCAACTCAAATGCTTTCTTGTAGTAAAGAAGAGGCACTTCATAATTGCAGAACCAGAAAATGGAGACAGCTTATTTCAGTCGTGGCAGCTTTGTTAATAAAACATTGGGAAGGCAAAGAATTATCTGACATGCAATTATATCTAAGCTGTTTTCCTCTGAAAAGAAACCAATATAAGCATTGGGCATCTGATTCTATTATTCTGTCTGTATGGATGTTTGGAAAGTCTGTATTGGATATTTGGAATTGATACCAGATTTATTCTTCGTTGTTGAGCAGACTTTGTGTTGGTTGTCTGCTTGTGCTGTGTTTTACTTTCAGTGAGTTTCAGAGTGTCCAGGCTGAAGAAGAAACCTTTCTTGCAATCTCTTAAACTTGGAAAGAGTTTGAAATTCAGGTGACTTTTGACGGGGGATGCCCAGACTCTGGGTAGCTGAAGGTTACCCAGGTATTTTTGAGAAGCTCATGGCATGATCTGGTAGTCATTTTGCCAGTGCTGCTTCTCAGATGAGCAGATCCTTCCCCCTCAAGCCAGTAGGCTCTGTTGGAGGGAGTCTGGTGAGCTCTGGTTTCTCAGATGAGATTTCTGTGTGTTCCTCCTGAGCTACTTGCTCTTCACTGTGTCTGGCTGCCGTTAAAGCCACTAAGCTGAAATTTATGATGGAGTACTAAACACGTTTTGTCTTGTTGATTCAGGATTAGGGCAGCAGGATCCCTTCAGCTTGGCAGAGGCTCTGAGGTCAGTAACACCATGTGCGCTTTGCAGCTGAAATGAAGTTCCTCTTGAGTCCTTTTTGGTTTTTCATTGAACAGCTTTTTTTTTTTTTTTTAGTTATTCTGATTCTTTGGTAAATATAAATGAGTTTCTAATGTTGGAGGTAACTGTTAATATTTTTGTCAATCTGAAATCCATGTCTTGTTTCTTATAATGTCAAAATATCGAAGATACATCTAAGTTACGTATTTGCTGTTCCCATGAAACGCTGAATGACTTTTATTAAAATTGAAGAACAGCTCTCCATGCCCACAATTCATATTTTTTCTTTGTATCTTTAATTACATTGGTAGATTACTATTTCTTACTTCATATTTTCATGTTACAACAGAATAGAAAACCTAAGAAGCTGCATTGCCAGCTCTGGAGACATTAGCGTGTATCTCGTGACCATTGCGGGTGAGTGGTTTATGTTGCATAAGTTACATGATTAAGGAAAATCTGAGCTTTATTTTAATTGAAATTTTTAATCCCTGTGCTTCCCAAGAAAAGCTTGGAAACACTAATTGTCAGGTCTATAAAATCATATAGCAAAGAAAAAGCTTTCCAAAAGCAGTGCAATAGAACAGTTAATAATTTCAAGTCAGTGGACTGCTTCTGGAGGGGAGGGATGCTGATATTGGGGAAACCATCAGATACTTTGAGTTTCATAGAATCGTGGAATGGTTTGGGTTGGAAGGGACATTTAAAGGTCACCTAGTCCAACCCCCCTGCCATGACCAGGGACATTTTCAACTTGATCAGGTTGCTCAGAGCCCCGTCCAACCTGACCTGGAATGTTTCCAGGGATGGGGCATCTACCACCTCTCTGGGCAACCTGGGCCAGGGTTTCCCCACCCTCATTGTGAAAAATTTCTTCCTTAGAGCTAATCTAAATCTACTCTTTTTGTTTAAAACCATTAGCCTTTGCCCTCTTGCAACAGGCCCTGCGGAAAAGTTTGTCCCCAGTTTGTTAGTAAGCAGCGCATTGCGGTGATGTGTAGCATCGTAGCCACTTGATAGTGTCAAAACTGTTAGAAGCTTCTCAGGTACCTACAGCATCTGGTCTCTGGTAGCTGAGATGCAACCAGCTGTCGGTGACGTGAGTGTTTTTAAACTGGTTTCACAGTGGTGTGGGAGCCAGCAGCAAGTGGAGCAGTCAGCGGGTTAGCAGCAGCTCCCTGAGGTCCGGTGGGACGCAGCAGCCTGAAAAGGCTTTTGCTTGTGGTGGCGGGGAGAAGCTTTCCTGTCCCAGATGACAGCTGAGTACCACTGCACATCTCCGTATCATCATCTTTGAGTGGATTTGTAGCTGGTGCTGTTAATCTTATTTCTGGAAATTGCCTGCTTGGGAAGCCTAAAAATAGATCACATTGCATTTTTTTTGTTGGAAAAAACAGGCAGGTATTAAAGAGTGAATTCCTGGGCCAATTTACTGAAGATAGCAACCCATGTTAAACATGAACTGGAGATCACTGTATAAACACCCAACCCTCAAGGGAATTAAAATCCCTTCAGATTTAGTAGTACTCCTTGCAGTTACTAGGTGAGATTTTTAGCAGGCAATGAGTACTCTGCTTCTTGGTATTTGCAGAATACGAGAAAATCTGGGTAAAATTCAGTTTCTGCCTGAGTGAACAAAATGCATGAGACTTTAGTGTGTCTTCGATATCAATATTCTCAAACAAATCGTAGCTGTTCATTAGAGAAGCTGAGGGCAAGGCAGTCTTTCTACCACAAGCTAAGTGATGGCCGGGAGCGGCAGCTCCCAGGCTGAAATGCCATTGCAGGATCGCTCTCCTGGCTCCGGCTCTTTGGACAGAAGATCTGGAGAAGACAGGCAGGAACTCGCCGTTGCTGATGTGGTGATTTTTATGCTGTCCATCAGTAAGGCAATGGGAACACCGTTGCTTTAAACAAGTGAGCGGGACCCTCTAAGCACTTAAATACTCTGAGTTGGGGCTGCCCTGTGCTGCGCAGCCCTACTTCTCCTGCTGATGGATGAGTCCGGTGTTCACCACCTGCGTACGGGCTTGTGGATGCTGCTTAGTTTACACTTCAAGAATGATTAGTTGCCATATCTCTGTGGTGGAGTTGTGTCATGGATGTGTGCAGAGACGGTTAGCACAGAGGGAAAAAGTGTGCGCCGTCTTGTCCACACCGCATGATGTGAGCACACGCTGGTGGGGCTGAAGGACCGTGACCTGCCTGGTAGATGTTAATGGGATGCTTAGCAGAACAAAGCTGATATTCTGAGTTGCTGAGCAGGGGTATCCAACAGTATTCAAGCCATTGAGAGTTAAGACAGAGTAAGGAATTCAGGATTTGATTCTTTAAAATCCGTATGGCGTGACTGGGCACAGCAGTGAGATGTATGGTTCTTTTTTTCTGTGAGCCTTGGAAGCTGTTTTGGGTTGAGTTTGTTGTTTGAATTGACTAACATTTGTCTGTGCTTCTGGTTTTGCTAGAAGTGAGGTAAAAGTTCGAACTAAAGCCTTGACTTTTCTATACCTAAAAATCCCTTTTGTAGGCTACGTCTGTTTCGATCTCAGTTTGACTGTTTGTCTCTTCTGCATCTTGCATCGAATTTATATTTCAACAGGATAAAATGAACTTGATAGTGGCCTTTTAGCCTGTCATCTTAGAACACATGCTTAGCCTGGAAGAGCCATTAGAAGTCACGTTTATAAGAGTCTTACAGTCTAGTGATTGGGAATAGACTGACCTGCCGGCTGCAGGGACATGTGCCAAGTGGATTGCAGATGATCTTGCAACTAGTGGTGTTCAAAACAAAGATTACAATTTTGGACCTGAATGCTGTTCCAAAATCGATTCAGGTCAAAGAAATTCCTTTCATGTCTTTATCAGGCGTTCACACAAAGTGTTTCCCATTGGGAACATCTGCTCTAACTGGGGTGTCTAAAAGCCAGATGATCAGGTGTGAGCATGTCACCTCCCCACCATCGTAGTCAGTGGGAAGAAGTGGGTGCCTTCGGAGAGTTACTAGACTCAGTTTACAATAACACCTAAGAGAGACCAGGCGAGTTCTCTTCTAGAGTTGTCAGTTTCCAACCGCTCACCTTGAAAAGATTTTGGTATAGCTGGTTCTGACTTTGGTGTCCAAAGTCAAGTGACAGAAACGCATTATCAATGTGGAAATTCAGTTTCATGTTCTTGTGCAGCTGTTTTCCTTTAGCTGAGATGATTCTGTCTCCCTGGGGACCTAGCACACTTGTCATCTTCTCTGGATCAGACATTCTGTTGCTCCCCGTTGGGATTATATTAATATTGTAATTCTGGTTATTAATTGTTTCCCCTAGGGAAAAAAAGTCCCCCAAATGGAACCTGGCATAGCTCAATTTGTTGATTGATGAGGACTATAGACACCATAACCGACTGGCAACACGAGATGGTGTAGTGTCCTTCAGGGAGGACCTTACCTTTTACATCTTACCACAAGGTAAACCTCCAAATGATTTTGCTCTATCTTGCCAGTTTTGCCAGCAGAAACTGAATACATCTGTGGCTGGAGCACAGTTAGTTGCAAGCAAAGATCCATCCACGTGGGGCTGACACTTAAAATAAACCTATGGTTCCTCAAGAGTTCAGCTGCAGCTTTTGATGTAGGTTGCAACTTCAGTGAAGAGTAAATAGCCTCTACTTTTGCAGTAGGTCCCTTAAATACGTGTGACTTCACTGCAGAGATGTTGTAAGCCAAGAGGACGGTGTATGATTTGACGGCATCAGTCCCTTTCTGCTGTGAGCGGGGAGTGCTTGTTAGCGGATGTGATTCAGCACTCTCTAGTCTGACTCCGCTTCCAGCGCTGGTTTGCGCTCTGGTTAGTGAGTCAGCAACCTCGCAGCTTCCCCGTGCTCTCGCCTGGATTAGTACTGACCGAGCCAGGGGACAGAGTGCTGCAGGCAGAGCGCGCTGCCTGCACAAGGAGGGCAGCAGGAAGCAAGCTGGGTGCGGTTCAGAAGCCTCCAACCGCTGGGACTCTTGGCCAGGGTTGAGGCTTCTCTCCTGAGACGTACCTCATTCAGTGATTATCTTTAAAAAAAAAAAACAAACCACGTGCAAGGGAGTTAATACTTTGGCTCGGGAGCTTTGCTTAGTGTCTTAGCAATGTTTGCTTTAACTAGGAACAGATGTAGAGGTTGTGAGCCTGCAGCCTGGGTTATCATTTACACTGCATAGTTACAGACTGTATAATTTACGCTGCTATAATTCATACTGCGTGTTTCCTGGACAAATAGGGACCCCCTGAGTGAAAATAATTGGATATGTAGATTGATTATGCGGAGCATTGGGTTGTATTGGGTTTTGTTAATTCTAGACTGCCAAGCCAGCATGGTCATCAGTGGGCAACAGTGGTCTGGGGCTCCCGGTCAGAGAAGCCGTGAGCCAGATTCCAGGTATCACACAGCTTCCACTGCCTGCAAATAAGAAAACTTTAACGTGTTGCAGGCTGAAAGTGCAGAACTTGAGGCAAGCAACAATGGATGAAGATTGTTCATTTAACGGTACCTGGAAATCAGTTTACTCTTGAATTTTGGGGGGAAAAGCCCCTATTTTCCCACAGTGGTGCCTTGCATAAACATGAGGTAAGTAAGATGGCACAGGACCACAGATTATATCTTGACTTGCAATCTCTGGAGTAACTATCATGCCATTCTTGGAAATCTGGACATCACATTCCACTTGTGGATAGATTTGTGTCTGATGTACCTCAGGAGAGAGGGACAGAGCTTGCTTTCTGCTCCATTTTATTTAATTCTTTTCTTCATCACACTAAGAGCAGAGCTAGAGAGTACATAGGAAGAATCAGTTTTGGGCCCCTTGCTACAAGAAGGACATTGAGGTGCTGGAGCGTGTCCAGAGAAGGGCAACGAAGCTGGTGAGGGACCTGGAGCACAAGTCTTATGAGGAGTGGCTGAGGGAACTGGGGTTGTTTAGTTTGGAGAAGAGGAGGCTGAGAGGAGACCTTATCGCTCTCTACAACTACCTGAAAGGGGGTTGTGGTGAGATGGATGTTGGTCTCTCCTCCCAAGTAACCAGCGATAGAACGAGAGGAAATGGCCTCAAGTTACGCCAGGGGAGGTTTAGACTAAATACTAGGAAAAATTTCTTCACTGAGAGAGTGGTCAAGCATTGGCACAGGCTGCCCAGGGAGGTGGTGGAGTCACCATCACTGGAGGTGTTCAAAAAACATGTAGACGTGGCACTTGGGGACATGGTTTAGTGGGCATGGTGGTGTTGGCTTGATGGTTAGACTTGATGATCTTAAATGTCTTTTCCAACCTTAATGATTCTGTGATTCTGTGATCAAAGGACCTATATGAATATCATCTCATACAGAAATGCAGTCAGCTATTCATAGTAGGAGCAGAAACAGATGGCCAAAGCCCTTGCTTGTGTAGCCAGAGAAGCTGATGCTTTTCAAGCTGCAATCTTTGATGGGAGTTATAGGTACTAACCACACATATTTTTTAAACAGTTTTGTATCTGCATCTTTTCTCTCATAACTGTTGTAAGAAGTGGAGATTGCTGGCGTAGATATTTGAAAGAGGGCTTTGTGGGTTTGAATATGGCTTCTGAGTTACAGTGTTAAAATGATGGCTGATTTTCCGTTGGAAAAAAGTGCAGCAACTTTTAGATGCAGTCATTTTCTGCTGTTACTGTTGAAATTGTCTGAAAGAAATGTCTCGAATTGCTTGACATTGTCTCATTCGTTTCATCTTCACCATTGTTAAGGTTCGTTAATGTTCCATTATAAGCTCCTATTTGCAGAAATGGTTTTCTAAAAACAATCTGTGTTATATTATTATGTTGTTTATATTATATAAATGCTCAAGGACTAGACATGTATTAATAATAGATAGCCTTGTGATCATGGAGCCAGCAATTACTTGACTGGTGATTACTCTATCACAAAGTCTGCTGACTCTCAGCACTTTGGAGGGGAGAATAAAATTCCTTTCTGCAAATTGGGAAGATAATTTTCTTTGGAATAGTGGTTGTTACACTGTGCTGGAAATCCTCTGCATGCAGATAAGCAGTAAAAGCCGGTTAGCTTTATGCCATGCAGTGAGATGCTTTGGAAAAGACTGTCACGGTGGAGAGCTTTATCAGTCACAGGGGATATAATGAAGATCCTAAAGGAGAGCTCCCAGCCTTCCAAGAGAGGACATGCTGGGTGGAAAACCAAGCAGCTGTAACCACTTTTTCCCCCTCATAGTTCTTCTGTAGTGTATCCCACATACTCGACATTGGGATGGGATGGCCTTGGGAGAGGGGACGATGAGGTACTCTCTCCTTTCTCCTGCCCTTCCATTGGGTTAACCACTGCCTCTTCCTTACTGTGTCTCCGCACCTTAAAAATGAAGAGTGCAGGCCACTCTGTCTCCCGAAGAGGAGTAAGAGGGCAGCATTAAAGGGGTGTGCGGGGCAAAGTCCTGCATTTAAGATGATGTCCTATGCTGCTGGCTTGGTTGCCCCAAAGACCTAAGGGTCATTTCCTACCTCTTCTGGCTGGAATCATGGGCTGCCTCATCCGTTAGGATGCCATAGCTCAGTTCTCCACATGTGCCAAGCTCTTCTGTGGCTGCATCCAGCGGATGATCTGACCAGGACTCTGCTTCCTTCCCTCTGCTCCTCCATACGTCCTGGCTCCTTACCAGTGAGTGAAGGGAAGGGTCCTTGCACACGTACCCCATCACAGTGCTTATTGCTGCGTAAAACATGTGAGATCCCTGCAGGCTGCTTTAGGAAGCCCAGCACAGACATTCTAGGTCAGTGATTCATGGTCCTTTCCAGATCACTTTATGGCCTTCCTTACAGCCGATAACTTCTCCCTGTTTGGCGACACAGTCGAGGATGAAGGACGAAGTCCCAGGCCAGGAATCCCTACTCTCAGTTGCTACCAAAGGCACAAAGACTGTAGGTGAAAGGTAGATACTTGTGGCCCTTAAAAATTCAACAGCTTTGCTAGCAGATTCTGGTAGAACTAAGTTGCCTTTCTATCCTTTTCCTTTGTATTTCCCACAGTTCCTATGGCCAATACCTTGAATATCAATGGTAAAGCTTTCTGCCTACAAATTCTTGGGTAAGACTTGATACTAGTTCTCTTGGTGGAGAGCTCTGAAGCCAGGGTCCCTCAGAGATGTTGGTAACCACCTCCTGGCAAAGCAAGCTCCTAGCACAGTGCCAGGTTACCCAAGTGGATGGGGTTTTCTAAGACGTGCAAAGATTGTGCAGGCTGTCACAGGTTTGCTCGATTAAACTTTCTCTTTGCTCCTAGTGACCTTCCAATAATATAAATAATAATAATAAAAAGGGAGTAGAAGAGAGAGGAGATTTTGGGGAAAGAGAGGAAAAAATGTCGTAACTGCCTCAAGGGAAGTGAGGAAGAATTGTAGCCCAACCGTGGCCTATATATATCTCCTGGTTGTGACGGTTTTTGTAGGGCATTAAAAGAGAAGAGACTCCTGCAACGCCATTGCTTCATTATCAGGTAGAGAGCTGGATGTTACCAGCTCTTTTGCCCAAGGGATTCCTGACTTAGGGGCTCTATAGGAGTTACATTACTCAAAGTTTATTTAAAATAATTACTGTAATCATCCGTATATTGTCACAGTGTAAGGAACCAGAAAATTGCATTGCATAATTCCCTTGCAGTTGTCTGAGAGATCTCCCGTCTGCTTTGCTAACACAGCGCAGATACTTGATGAAATCCTTGCTTTCATGCAAAGGGGCTGCCGCACGTTCAAGTTTACGAAGCGCAATAGCTAATATATTTATATTTTATCTGCTGTGCTTAACAATTGAATGAAAGAAAAGTGTTAGCAGAGGTCAAGCACTGTTTGAATGTGTTGCAAATGGTTTCCCAGGGAAACAGCAAATCAGTACTCATAGCCTCCTGCAGCATCTCCAGAACAACATCTAGCCACCAGCCGTAGCTGAGTGTTTACTATAGTACTCGGGACCAAAAGCGATGCAGACTAAAGACGAAGTGAGTGTGTGAGTAGGAGAGCAGTTTCAAATGATGAAGAAACATTCAGCAAGAGTGGCACCGTTACCATCTTACAGTGTTTCTGAAGTAAATTCGCCCGTGCCAGACGGTAAATGCTTTTTTCCTGTATATCTAACCCTAGGTAGGAATATACTTTGCATGCTCCTCCTGCTCTGTTCCGTGCAAAGTAACGTGAATGTGTGTGTGTGTGTATTTTTAAAGTAAGTAATGCTTGGATGGTATTTTTAGCACTTTAATATCATCTGGGATAAGTGCAGTTAAATTTCTATTGCTTGTGTTCACCTGCAGTGTGAATGATTTCTGGTGAAGAAACTAATGTTGAAATGTAACAACTGATAAAGTTGTTGTGCTTCAGTTCCGGCTTTTAAAATGATGTGAAATTAGGTCCATATAATGTTATGGAATTTTCTGTAGTATTTTAATATTGTGCTCTAGATTTATCTTTTTTACTTTAAAGACAGAGGCATCAACTTTTTTGTGCTTGCTGCCCCTCAGCTTGAGATAGAAATTGTTCCCTTATACTGCTTTTTCTCTCCTTGTTTTCAGAAGTGTCAGCTCTAAAGCAATCCCTTAATACAAAACCCACAAGATGGCAATTGTGAAATCTGTTGTTTGCTCTCGATCGGACGTGACAGCCTCATTCCTTGCAGAGGGCATACAGACTTCACATCACACTTTAGCGTCAACTGGAAATGTGGGGATGTTGTCCAGCATGAGATAGGACTGTGCTGGTAGCTGTGATGCAGATATAAAGCTCAGCATGCTGAAAATATGCAGCAGGTATATGTGCAGTATAAATCAAAGGTTGAAAGGAAAGCTTTCTAAAAATATTCCTAATATTCGGGTTGAAATTTTTCTTTTAGATGCTTGTAGAAATCTCAGGCTTTAAGTGCACTGTTCCAAGTTTATTATACTCAGTGTCAGATGTTTTAAAGAGCTGAGTGATACTTTTCCTGAAGTTGCTTGTTATGCTAGAAATTAACTCTTTTCACACCAGGCACGGTACATTGTTAAGAACACTCGAGTTGTGAAATTCCAAGGTGTGTGCTGTCTCTGGTCTGAGCTTTGGTATGCTGACCAGAAATGAAAATATGATTCCTTTTGGTGAGTTAGATTTCGGCGCTACATCCAGGATAAAAACAAAGCAAGAGACACAGTCCAGCGCTTGTCAGCAGAGCATGACTTCCAGCTCTTCGATCTACCTCAGTCAGACTGGCTTAAATTACAAATGGGGCTGAGTTTTGATAGAGCAGGCAACAGTTTGTGTCATTTTTCTTGGAAGTATATGTGTGATATTTATTCTGCAGGCTTGGTAGTTACCTGGTGTTTCTTTCTGGAAGGAAGAATGCCTTAAAGAAGGTTGAAGGAGCTGACAGACCCGGCTGCTTATGCCGGTCCATCGCTGTTGCACAGCTCCAGGGTTTTAGGATGCGTGAAACAGTAATTCGTACACTCACCTACTTCTAAAGGAGCAGCGTTACGGCCGGGTGAGCTGGCTTGCTGTGCTGCTTAACAGGGTGATTTGCTGCGCTTTATTCCCTGGGAGCTCCTAGCCCAGACCGGGCTCGTGTCACACCAGGCGGTGAACGCAGAGGATTAAAAGATTGTCCCTACCCCTAGGGTCTACGATAACTCCCAAGCCATGGTTGCCTCCATCTTAACCAGTCCAACTGCTGTCAGGCGCCTCTGTTCAGTCCAGTCTTAACCTCCCCGTGCTGGGCTGCAGCAGCAGTGTCAAATACTGCACTGCCTGTTTCCTCAGGGGGGGAAGGTCCAGTCGTCTTAGGAAGAAAGGGCAATAGACTGGAAGTGACTACATGACAGTGCTTGTCATACCCAACAGGCTGAAAATGGAAAGGTTCTTGCTGGGGATGAAGCTGGCCAAGCTGAACTAATACTGGATCCACACATTAAATGTGAATGTGTGCAGCCAGTTTTACAGATCAGCAAAGATTTTAGCAGGGCTTCCCAAAGCATCCTAATGGGGTAGGGCAGCCAGCTTCCCAAGAGCACTGCGCCTGTCCCCTCTTTCCTTCCCAGGCGTACGTGGAAGGAGGGTACGTGGAAGAGATGCTGTAGCAACTTGGGTTCTGGGCCTGTGTGCTGGGAGAAGAGCAGCGGAGCAGTGCACTCTATGTTGGCAGTTTTCAAGCAGTTGAGGTTTGTGGCTTCCTAGATATCTTCTGGGTAGAACCACAGAAACTGATGACTCCTGGATAGCAGAGTGAAATCCTGGCAAGAAGACTCCTTCAGTAGTAAACAGGCACCCAGAGGTTTGCAGATCATGGGTTAGAAAATGCTGCTCACCTGGAGAGAAATGATGCAGACAGCTACCGAGAAGGGTTGGCCCATGGGCCAAGTGGTTCTGGAAGATCTGAGGTGTATATCGAGCCGAGACCCACAACCACCAAATACTTTTGAGAACGTTTCTTTATCTTGGTCTGGCCAGCCCACACTCCCCAGCTACAGCGAGAGGACTGTATTGTATGTACGTGAGAGCCAGGTGGGTTGTATGGACACTGCATGGAGACTTATCCCAAATGTGTCATCACGGAAAGGCAGGGATCAGATCTGATGGGGCTATGGTCCCAAGGGCAGTGGAGAAAACAGTCAGAAGGTGTCTTACGTGTCTCCAGGGGTTACAAAATGCAACAAGACAGTGATAAATACTGATTTTTGCCCCAGCTGCTTACCTGTAAAATGTTCTTTTACCCCACCTTTCCTCAAATGTGCTTAATTAGGCTCTAAGTCAGGCAAGGAAATTGAAGCATGTGCTTAATGCGTGTACCGCAGTGCTGCTGCCATGGGCTGAGCCCAAGGCAGTCGGATACAGGCACATATAGATGCATCTAAACGTAAGCCTCGATAAGTACTGAGAAAATTGTGTGAGCTTCCTGGAGTCAGCAGGAGAGCTGGACACCTCTGAGAGGTGATTCATCGCCTAAGATTGGTATCTAAGGGGGCTGGAATGAATCACTCTCTGGAGGCACCCATCAAACAGGAGAGGCAATAGTTTGTGTAGGAGATAAATACAAGCAATTTGATATTGAGCTGTGTGTCAGTGTGCTGACTGCTTTTACACTCGGATCTTAGGAGACCCATGAACCAGCCTGGATTTATTGCAGTGTTTCTTGAAAGTAGAAGCTGTATCATAATTATTTAATAATGAGATGCATATGAGTGATTTCTGGACTGTCCTGGGTGTAAACTCCCGTCACAACAACTTTATGTCAAAGCAGCCTCATGGCTTTCATTGAAGCTACTCTTGATTTACTGCAGTGAAAATGAAATTAGAGTTTAACTCAATGTCTTTTTCTTTTTGGAAATGTCACTACATTTCAGCAATGACAAGATTAATTTTCAAATTATTTTTTATAGAGATTTGTAACCTTTTATTTTGGACTAAAGTGTATAAATTGTGAAGCTATTGGAGGCACATCTGGTATAATTTATTACAAAGTTTCTAACAGAAGTTTTCTTTAATGGGATGATGCGCAGCTTTGATTCAGGTTATTTGTGTTTATCTGTTGCTTAGTCAGTGCTGAAGTGGTGAAAAGCTGGTCTGATCCCAGGCCAATGAATCCTGCAAATGGCTTGAGCTGCTGTTGGGTCAAGCATATCTGCAGAAAAGAAAGCACCTAGATCTGATGCAGCAAAGAATATCCCTTTGGATGTCTGTTCAAGGGACTCATTCAGAAGTTGTTATTGAGGTGATCTCATAGGGACTCTTTATGTAAGCAAAAGCTTACAATAAAGTCCTTGCTGTGGAGCTGCAATAAGGGGACAAAGTCCCTTTAGGGTTGTTCCCTCAGGTAGGTATATGTTGGCTTCACTGACCTGATGGTCCAGCTCTGTCCTCCTCACAGAGCAGTCTGGTGTGGAATTACCCCTGTCATCATCCTCAGAGGCTGAACCAAAGCTCACTAAAATCGGTCGGTCTTCCCAGGAGCTGCAGTGGGGATTGGATCAGTCCCCATGATCTGGACTAGCACGGGCTTAGCTTGGCTAGACACTGGGGTGCAGACATATTTCTGGATGCCCCTATGCTGCCCTCTTCTTCCTCCGCAGCACCAGGGCACCTTGGCTTGGCTTTGCCCAGCAGCACTTAGCCAGAAAGTTGCCTTCTGAGATGTTCATGGAGTGGAGGGATCTGACGTTCTTTCATGCGACTTCTTTGCGAGTTGCGTAGGTAGTGGAGAGAGAGCATTTGTGTTCCTCGTCCTGCCCCTTCCAGGCTTCGTTCTGGATACAGTGTCCGGATGGGTAAGGAAGGAGCAATAAACAGGGGCTCTTTGCATGGGAAATATCCGGTGCTGGAGGAGATGTTCATACTCTTATTGGAGGTCGGTGTTTTCTAATTCCAGAGTTGTCACAGCTAAGTATGAGATTTTGATTCCCCGTGAGAATGGGGAAGAAAGTCTTCTTGGCTTAAAGTGAGGAAGGAGGAAAAAAAGTCAGGGAAAAAATATTTCCATGCTTTTATCTATGTTTTCCGTCGAATGTAGAAGGATGAACAAGTGGAACAAAGAGAGATTTGGGCTTTTAATAATTGTCTTCCTGTGTTTTGAGGAAGGGTCTTGATTCAGAGCAATACGAAGAGGAGCCATTTACTTCAGTAAGAAACAAGTTGAGAAGTCCTCCACAGATAGCTGGCCATTACGCTTATGCATCAGGGCTCTCGAAAAGCTGGTCTGCAGGTTGCTTACAGCCAGCGAAGCCTTTATATACTTCCTGCAAAGGGTTTGGATTTTTTTTATGGTTGCAGCTGTTGAACATAATGGCTGTTGCAGCCTGGATTAATTTTGTACTGCAGTCCCCAGTCAGACGTTTTAGGACACAGCATTGGATCCAAACTATGCACATCATATTCTCTGGTTTGCCCAGAAAGGATGCATCTCGCAACAGATTCTTTATTAAAAAAACATGTAGCTGAGGTACAGAAAGATGGATGTGCAGACTTACAAGTGTGTTTTTCAGGTTTGTGTGCAGAAGCCAAGGCATCAAGCATATGGCAATTAATATGGGAATCCCAGTCTAGGTGATCAGCAGTCAGCTGTGGGGATTTGGGGAGATGAGAGTCAACCACTGCATGAGTAGATGCCTTTGCGCAACTTACTTAGCACCTCTTTCCCACTTTCCTGATCTGCAAAAGGTGAATAATCATATCTCTCTCTCTCTCTCTCTCTCTACCCATATGACCTGGCTGTAATGAGCATAAATGGAAGCTCCTTGACTCTTCAATATATACGTGTTAAATCTCAGTATTACTACTACTACTCCTCCTGCTTCTAACAATAACATGATGCATTTATATGTACTTTGTATACAGATCTCACCATCTTTCCATTCCAAGCACAGCCAGTGTGTACAAATGCTACACCTTGTCTTGCTGGGGCCTTTCAGAGACCTTGGAAGTTTATCATCAGTCACTCATGCTCTGACTGCAGATTTCATCTAGCAGATCGTATCAGGCACTGGGACAGTAGCATGGTGTAGCTTCCATATTGGCTGTGCGGTCCAAAGCCATCTTCTGTGTGGTAACCAAAGAAGCTGGGAGTGAATACACGCTGTGGGTTCCAGGACCAAGTGGAATCCCAGGTTATTTTCACAACTGACTTGAACCATGCACAGATGGTCCTGCCTGATTCCAGTTATTTTAATGTAATTCTGAATTCCTTAAGTTGCCAGATGTCATAGTGTTGGGTGCAGATGCACATAACTCCTTCTCATTAACTCTTTATACTTCTTTTGCTCAAGAATGACTTATGGTATTGCAGTTGGCAGAGTTGGGCACATCTTTGCTCTTTGATTTAATGGTGCATCCTCATTCTATCCAGCTATCGTTAAGTTTTCTTGCTGTATTTATATTGGTTTAGATCGTTATTCTTCTTTTCCAGATCTTAGTTATAAGTGGAATCAAGGTCCATGGCCTTACTGTTCATCAGTCTGGATCTTAAATCAGGAGAAGTTAGCACCTTGGGAGTAGATCCCAACACCATTATCATCATAAAGCCAAGGAGATGCAGGGCTGGAAGGTGACTTCAGGACGTTGTGTGTGTCATCCTTCCTCTAAGGCAGAGTCAGACACATCTTGACCATCCCTGACAGGTATCTCCATCATTTGTCTCTGCTGTGAGACCATTTTTCAGGCACTTAATGACCACTGTGGTCAGAGCTTTCCTTCTCCCCGTGTGTGGTATGGGACGTGACGGCGGTGTTCCCCCGGGTGTTGGGCGGTGTAACAGGGAGAGGCCGTGGCACTGCCGTCGCAGTGCGTTGGTGGTGGTCAGAGGAGTGGGAGGTGAGAAGCCACGTGGGTGCGATTTGTTGCCTAAGCATGAGACATGACTGGTGTGTAAGGGGGGGATTTTTTTGACTGTCTAACCTGGTTTTCCTCCTCTGGCAATTAGGCTGAAGCTGCTCATCTGGAAAGGTGCAAGGGCGTAGAGGAACACATCCTTTGATCAGGCACTAAGTTTTAGGGTGTGAAATTTAAGTTAGTTGCTCCCTCTGCTGCCTCTTTCTTCGCTTTATAGCAAGGATAGGAGGGCACGGGGCGGTTGTTGAGATTTCTAATTGTGAGTGAAGTTGCTGCCTGCTGATTTGAAGGGAATGGCTGTGTACAGACACTGAAGGGATAATTGGCAGCAATTGCTGATGGATGTCACTGTTAAACTACAACAAAAATACCTGCTTTTTTGCTTTCTGCTCTTGACAATAGTTAATCATAGTACAAGAGAGATGCCGTACACCATCACTGAGTCATTTGTTTTTCATTAAAATCTGAAAATCTTGTTTTCCCCTAGGACAAAAAAAAATCTGTTGTAACCTTCTCATCCCCTTCAAACATAAAACTTCCAAAACAAGCAAATAGTAAATGAGCAGGGCATTACTCTGAGCGGATGTACGTGCATAACTAATACATGGAGACATGGCAGTGTCTCGGAAGGGTGTGTTTAAACGGAGAACGTCATTAACGTTTGAGACATAGTGAAATGATTTTTTTCACTGAACAAGAGATGCTTATTCCTCAAACCTGTGGAGCACACTGTCTGCAAAGACACCCTCCCTGTTGTTTGTTTGCTTGGTTTTAGTAAATGTAATTACAGCTTCACGTCCTGAGTCAAACTGCTGGTTCTGAACTCATTAAAAGTTGGGGAGAGTTTTGCCTTGAATTTTAACTTTCCGGGTTAGCTATTATCTTCAGGTACTTTAGTGTATGCCCAGAAGAGCTTTTCTGATTGTACTGAGTTGCTGTGGGTTTACACCAGCATAAGGAAGGACAGGATTTGATTTTACAGGCAGTCCCTTCAGCTGAAATAAAATAAGCTAGGGACCTAACTCGCTGTCGGATTGATGGTGTTGGATAGCTGTGCCCCCAGTTGTGTGCTAACAGTAGCAAACAATCCAATTAAAGCCATGGCTAATCCAACCTAATGAGGTTTTATTGTTGTAAAATGGACAGAATAAGCTCTCTTCACCTCTGCCAATAGCAGTGCAACTCGGTTCCCTTTCCTGTGGGGCCATGTGCATCCGATATTTCCCTGACCACAAAATTCACATCGTCTTCTCCTTACTGCGCAGCGTTAAGACCAGAATTTCATTGCAAAAGTCTCCAGCTCTCCCGATTGTGAACCAACTGTTACCAACGTGAGCCTGTGCACAGGCTGCTGGAAACAATAGGCTTGTGATGTGTGAGCGGGTCCGTCATCGCCGCGGATGCTCGCTCTAACAGGTAACATTGCAGTGTAAAGGAAATGTTGTCAATTCTTTCACCGGTGCCCAATTTAGCAGGAACATTCAATTGACGTACTTTCCACATAACACCAGACTGGCTTCTACCTCCATCCATCTGTCCAAACCCAGCAATTGTTTCCGCGGCACTGGTATGAAGGCATCATTTTGTCGATGCAAAACCAATGACATATTAGGAGCTGAGATGTTGAAGACACAGTAAAATAAGCATATTTTAATAGTGAATGAGTAAAAGGAAGATTGTAGATTCCTTGACTGACTTTTTGGAAAAGCTGGTCTCTCGCCTGACTACAGTGGTAGCTTCAAGTGACCACTGCTCTGCAGGGCTTTGGGAACATAATATGAAGAAACTATCCAGCTGATTTACATCACCTATTTAACAATCTATTTAGTTGTGTAATCAAAAAAAAAGGAGTATGTATTTTGGTGCATACCAACAAGCCAGATGTTGCTGTCTCTAAATAAGACAACACTTCATGCTGGTAAATCCAATGTCATGAATTTACAGATGGCTTTCAGAAAAGAATTCAATTACCTGTTTAGAGGTACTAAATTTCCATCAGGGAAGTTGTTAAAAAAGAAAAGAAAAAGAAAAAATCAATTCTATGATGACCTGGCCACAAAAATTACGTCCAGGGCTGCATTTTTATGCTGCATTGATTAGTGGCAGCTCATTCGATCCATTTTTAGTAACACTCTAAGACCAGAAGAGTTGTCCCCAACAAAACAGACATGGGTTTTTTCTGTATTCCTGTCTGGTTTTTCATGTATATGACATATTTAGCACTGCTGTCACATGCTAAATATGTCATATACATGAAAGTAATCTGAAAATAATTGGTTTTGAACCTTAAAGCATAATCCCTTCTCTCCAAGCCCCTTGCAAAATAACAGGGGTTTTTCTAGCCAAGGCAAGGACGTATTTTCTCACTGTGTGAGCTGCATATGGAAATCTGTGCATGAACTAAAAGCCACAAGTTATGTGTCGCATCTTTCAGAGGGGCCAGGGAGCTGTGCATGGTTTACAGATGGGTGCTAAAAATGGCTGTCAGGACAAGGCATGTGCTGCTGGCTCCTGGTTTGAATGGGCACGGCGGCAGCAGCACGTGGTGGTCACCTCCTCCTGCAGCTGGGACTTAGGATGGTGTTCAAGAATGTGAAAAGGCATGGACTTAAGTGATATTAATCATGTGCTTTAGGTTAGTCACAAGCATAATTACCTTGCTAAATTGAAGTACACCAGAATAAGTATATAATAATTAATGCAAGAGAAGGACAGACTTTGTTAGAAGCATGTGGAAAGCCACAGGTTCCACTTGCTGGTTTCCCTTTGGTCTCCATGTGCAGAGAAATGGCTTTACTTCTTATGCTATAAAGCATCTACATTTCCAGGGCAAGGAAAAAGATTTGTTGAAACAGAATAATAAACTAAAAATAATCTTAAAAAATGGGAAAGAGCAGGGTTTGTTTTTATCCAATAATGAAAAGTCATACAGATGGATTTGACTCATTAAGAAGTTCTTGATACAATCATGTGTGGTCCTTTCCAGTTCTCCCTTCTCTCCTTTGTCAATCCCATGGACTGAGTGTTGCTTTGAAACTCAATTATAACCTCCAAATAATGAAGGAACATTTCTAGCAGCAAGATTTGGCAGTCTGGCAAGGTTTTTCCTGTTTGTTATTTTTTTCCCAATCTCTTCCAGTAGCGTTCCCTTAAAATACCAAATGATGCCCAAAATGTAGATTCATTCTCAGCCTGTGATTCATCTCTGCTAAAGCCACAAACTGTGTTCGTCTTGGCATTGACTAGAGAAACTGCGTGAGGCTTCTGTACACAGTGAGTTACAGGCATCTCTTGCAACTTCTTACATCGAGTAGTCAGGTTTAAAAGAAGGTCAGGTAAAGTAGTCAGGTAAAAAAATTCCACCCAGTGTAAATATCTCTGCTCAGGATGGTTGTCCAAGGTCAGGCTGGATGGGCCTTTGAGCAGCCTGGTCTAGTTGAAGATGTCTGTGCTCATTGCAGGTGGGTGGACTAGATGATCTTTAAAGGTCCCTTCCAAACCAAACCATTCTGTGATTCCATTATTCCCTGTATAGTCACAGGGAGATGCAGATAGTCCCAGGGCACTATTTTTCTCATCCTAAGTTTGATATCTAAAATAAGTCAAATGAATCTGACCCAGGCAGTATCACTCCTCCTTTGCTGTGGAGGAGGTGTATTACGGTACCTTTTTAGTACGTAGTTACTTCTCCATTTGCACATGGCAAGTTGTAGCAGCACCCTCCTGTTGTCCTCCCTCTGTCCTCTCTGCCTAAGACCATGAGGTCTCCATAAGCATGTGGGATTTATGAAGGTATATGGAAGTTCAATGGAAAATGCTGCTCTTGATCCCTCTGAATTTGGAGGGTCTTGGTGGATCCCTGCTTGGTAGCTGGTAATTGCTGTGTGAGACAAGGGACCGAGTTACGTGAGTTCTGCCTTTCCTTCCTCTCGCGTGGGGTAACATTGCACACGTGTGAGGTTTCATTGCTGTGCTGCATAAATGGTGATTTGTTGTCCTTGCTGCTGGTACCAGGTTTGGATATAAGTTAGGCTAGCATGTATCTATTCACCTTCCCTGTCAAAGTATATCCTTAAGATACATTCAGATGCAGTAGCATTAGATGGCCCAGGCTTTCTAGCTACAACAATGAAATATTGACAAATTGCTATGCTATGTCATTGCTTTCAAGCACATGGGAAGAAGAATTCAGGAAATCAAGCAGTAACTTTTGATTAAATGCAGTCTCTTGAATTGCAGTCTTGGTCTCAACTGCAGAGTTTCTCCAACGTACAGGAAAAGATTGATGCTGCTTTGTTGTACCAGATATAAATAACTCGGAGCTCTTTTTGCATGTGAGGAAAAATAGGTTTCCTTGAAATTTTGTTTGCAGATCATCTGCTAGACTTCTGCTGAGTGTAATCTTGATCTTGATCTAAATTATATCTGAATTGAGATGTAGCATGTGTCTTTCAACTTAATGAAATCTCTTTAAGTGATGCATATCAAAGTGAGTAGTGATTTAGGTCGAGGCACCTTGTGGCTGATTCTCTGAGGACAGGCAGTCAGCAAATGCTTTTGGAAAATAAAAATTCCTTAAGTTGGGGACCTGAAAAATTGTCAGTGCCTTTTTGAATATTTAGCCCAAAAAGTACTGATTGTCTTAATCTCATGGAGGCTGGACCTAACTTTCAGCTGTCATATAATAAAGGTGTTACGCTGCTTCTTGTGAGGTGAATGGCCCAGGGCTGCCATTTCTACTGTACTTTTCAACCTCAGAGTGACTTGCAAGATGTTTACAAAGTCTTGTGAAGTAGGTGATATTACCCTTGATAAGTGTTTGATAAGTGGAAGTAGTAAGGCTTGGAGTTATGAAACGAGTGGATCAAAGTCATGGAGGGGTTTGTGTGGCTGTTAGATCATTCTTTTCTCCATTAAAAAGTAAATATAAGGAGGTGAATGGCTTTTTAAAGGTATGAAAACATCCAGTAAGCTCTAAAATCCGCTGTGGAGGGTAACGTGCACCAAGAAGTGAGGAGAGACACTCTGAGTGCTTAGACACTAGCAATATAGTGCTTAGACATCATATAGGTCTTAATTTTTCTAAATCGACCTTTGTGGCTCTATTGTCAGACTGTACATTGTACACTGCATTAATTCTATTTGTAGGACTTCGTGGCAAGGTGAAACCTAGACTTGGGTGTCCCCTTTGTGTCAAAGTTCTCTCATACTGGACAGAGGAGAAAGGGAAGAGCATCTTGGAGAAAGATCGTCTCTAGGGTGTTAGGTGCTGGTTCAGTCACTGGTCTACTTGGTGGTTTAAAACTAACCTTGGAGGCTCTGAATAGGCTGAAAGAGGATTTTTCTGTATAATACCGTATTCTATACATCTCTTCCTTTGCAATCTTTGTAGTTAGACATGGTGAATCAAACATAGCTTTAAGTTCATTGAAGGTTATATGAACCCTAGCTTCCACTGGCAAAAAAGTGTTGACTTGATTCATACAGTCTCTTGAATCTTGAACACAATCCTTGCTTTAGAATATAGTTTTATGTTGTTGTTTGCCATGGAGTTATATGCACAAAGTGTACTGGAACAGCTCATGTTGCAACGAAGAATATTGTCCTCTGAGATGTCTGCCATATTTGTTGCACATTTGCCACCTTACACATGGAGTTTGTGTCTATTTTTTTATTCTTTTCAATGTGAAATAGGTGTGATTATCCTATTAAATCCTTCCATGTCATGGCAAGGTCAGTGGCTGCTCTGGGTATATGTATATTCCCTAAGTTTAGGTAAGATGGTCACCTGTTGAAGTAGCAGCTGCAAAACAAGTGGTGGGTGATCTCAGCTGACCATGAACACACATTTATAGTTACCAAAATGGCCCTGTCGTCTTGACTTTCTGACTGAGAAGAGGACTGTCTTGTGCTGCTCATGTGTTGACCTCTTACACAGATACCTTCAATAAATTTGGGAGTACGTGCAAGATCACCAGGCACACTCTGTCACATTCCAGCACCACACTCTTTTCTGTTGTTTGCTGGTTCTTAATCCAGTCCTTCAAGCTCTTACTCTTAAAATGTGGTGTCCTACTCACTGGCACATTTTTCATCTGGTACCACTGGTATTTCTGGGACCTGGGTCTTGTCTGCTGCCTTGTGCCTCTACACAGCTTCCATGTGAAATGCAGCATCTTGGTGTTGTCTGCACCTAGCAGAAGAAGAAAAAGCAACTTCTCTGAAGATGTGAAGATTCTGATTTGGTGCATGTAAAGGCTTAAAACTGGCACCTTCAGTGGTTTAGCAGAAGTCTTCATCCAAAAGACCTCTCAGTGACTGTGGCTTCATTCCATACAAGAGTCTCAAGGATCATTCTGGAGGATGGAAAGAGGCAGCTCTCCTCTGGAGAGGCTTTCAAGCACTGACCCCGGGAGGTGGTAGTTCCTCAGCCCCCCTTTCTACCCTAAGGGAGAATGGTGAGCTCTCCTTTTGCCTGATTCAGTGTCAGTGCTCAGGAAGGGACCCACGTGAGTATAAATTCCTTTGCCTGTTCAGACCCTATGGATGGAGCCGTGGGGCTAAGAATATACTGCAGCATAGGGCTCTCATTTCTTCAGGGGAAAGACTGGTTTTCATAGAGCACTTCTTTGTCTATAAGGGGGGAGAGACTTAAGTATTTACTTACTTATTACTTTATTCTGACCAGAGCTGAAACCTTGATTTTTTGCAGTGTGCTTCCTTTCTCCCGCTGAATCGTTTGTATGCATTTCACTGACAGTGTTTGAAAGCTCCGCTTTCCTCCAGGGAGTTTACAGCCAAACTGATGCAAACTCTTTCTTCTCAGGTGCCTCACGATCATCTGTCATCCAATGCAAGCCAGGAGGCAACTGCCCCAGCAGACACAGAGGCATGACTAGGCAGCTCTCCCCTCTATCTGTTGCTGAAGATTCTGCTGCTCCCATTCTTGAGCTGCAGAATCGAAGTCCCTCGGGAATCTGTCGGCACAGCAGAGTCGAGAGGCAGAGCAGATCAGGTAGGCATAACAGCCGCATTCCCGGCATCGCGGCATGCCTGCGAAAGGCCTCTTTCGTCTTGTCATTTGAAAGATGGTGCAGAGTCTGAGCATGTTGACGTTGGTTTATGGTGCTGCGAACAGCAAAGCCACATGAAAGTCCTTCCTGTACCTGTGTGCAAACTGGGGTTAGGTGGGAAGGAGGCGAGGATGGGAGGCAAAGGCCTGGGCCTCAGTAGGAACGTGTAATGTATTAGATATCTGAGAATTCGTAAGGCCAGTAGGCACAGAAGATCTTGAAAGGATGATTAACGTTAGCACGCAAGTTAGTTTTTACAGAGAGGTTATGTTTCATCAGCTTCAGCCTGGCCAGAGACCAGGACGCTTAAGAGCCAGCCATGTTCCTTCTCAAAGAGAATGACAATCTCAGCTCATACCATGGATGGTCTGATGAAGAGCAAGAGAAGGAGCAACAGGTGGAAGGCTATCTAGGGAAGACCATCATAGTTCAGATCATTGATCGGCTGCACATCAGGGCTTCCATCAGGAATATGTCACCCACTTTACTGCAGAAGTTTAGCTCAAATGAACCTGTAGGTGTGGTGAACAGGGACTTCTCCACCATGATGTCCATCCATCACCAGCAGGGATGGGATGGGAGCACTTACAATATGCAACCACAGACCTTTGAGTCTGCTGAATTGTACTGTTGAGGAGGAAAGAATCATTAAGTGACTGAAATAATTTAACCGTCCAAGTGTTTTGGAAGACTGTCTGTGTAGCTACTGTGAGCAGAAAGGGGAGGAAGAACAGGCTGGATCTCCCTTGCATGCTGGATCTGTGGGAGATGAACCTTCCTCTTGTCACTTCACCACTGATGGCAACAAGAGTCAGCCATTTTCTTCCTGTGTTGGAAAATGAAGGGATCTCATACTCCGAGAGTACTCTCTTGATGGAAAACCTCAGAAAAATATTGGAGGTGATTATTGCAGCAAGGAGTGGATGATACAGCATTTTGCAGTAAAGATCATACCTAAGATACCAGTAAACCGATTTATTCTAATTTTTGCAGTTACCAGGCTGAAATAACTCTGTGCATGCTGGCACTAGGGTGCATCCAAAATCAGAATCCATCTTCTCTGAGAAAGGACTTTAGTCCCCTTGAGAAAAGAGTACTGCCTTGACATCATACTCTTCTAAACATTTGTTTTGCATTTTTTAATTTCCTTTTTTATCCTGATCTTCCCTTCCTCATCAGTGAGGTCTAAGTAGGGCTGGCCTGACAGGTAGGTGAACAAATATAAAGAATATTATTTTCTAGGATGTAGTTGCCAAACAGTCAAAAGAGTTCAGGAGAAAATCTGTAGGTTTTGGTTTTCCCCATCTGACTCTTCTGAAAAACAAAAGCAAAAGGCTTTTCTGTTACCATCTTGTCACAGAGACACCACAAGCAAGCATTATATTGCAGACAAAAGGACCACGCAGTGGTATTTCTGCTAGCTGCCTTTCAAGACAGTTTGCCATTGACCAGTGTTATCTCCATGTGTCATCTGCCGTGTCATCCGCATTCTTTGCCTGTCATTTCATCCTTGTTGAGTTCTCAGGTTGTTTCCGTGCTCTTGACAGGATAAATCTGTTGGTTTGTTTCGGACCGAACTAAGTGCAGACACCAAGGATTTGTATCACCCCTGCTAACTGTAAAATGCTATCTACCAACCACTTTGGCTGATCCTTTTTTTTTCTCCTCATTAGCATATAATTTGGTATCTGAACACAAGAGCTACTTTCTAGCTTAGTCTAGCTCCAGCTTCATGACTTGGAAATCCTTAAACCTATTTCGTATGAATTGTGTGCCTGCTCTCCATGTGTCTTTGAGTTCAAGTCCTGTAATTATTTTAAAAGATATTGCTTACCTTGTCCATTTGATTCTTTGGCCAAGATTTAGGTGTGCACATCCCATGGATTTTGAAAGCAACTGTCAAGCTACTATGACACTTTGGCCAGGGATCCATCCCGATTTCGCTTAAATCAAATGTAAATATCTAGTCCAGAGAGAGATAAGCGCCTCCAGTGGGCTTAGATATATGCGGATGAAATCAGCTGCCTTCTCACCATGCCTGTGCATTATCGTTAAGTAGAAAGGGGCCCTAGACAACATGTTTAGTCTGAATACACAATTATTTGCTAACTACATTACATGGGATGAATCCTACCCATTAAGCACTTACAAAAACTCCCAACTGTACATTTAATCAGGCTGAATCTTACACGGGTCTTTTAATCCAAGGTAGGACTTGCAACAAGTGCATCTTTCTGTGCCTTTCCCTTACATTCAAACCTGGGACTGTAAAATCCAAGTCAAATGCTAATGGTAGCGTCATGCATAGTAACAGCAATTACATAGTTATTTGATAATTGAAAAATAGAAAGCGTGGATAAAGGTGCTTTAGTCTTCAATCGTTGTATGATTATTTTAACTGTTAGCTGAAGAAGGACTAATTGCGTAGTAGTTTTGCTTAGCAGGAAACCCTGCAAGTGGATGTTACATAATATATTCTTTTTAAACCATTCTAACTTGCAAATAAGCTGTAATTTACCTTTTAATAGAGGATGTCAGTCATTATTAGAACCATAAAAATACCTATTTTCTCCCAACAGCCAAAGAGAATGCTAAAACGATGCTTGCCTTTTCAGAGCTGCCTATGATTATCCTCTGCATGTTTTTAATAAACCTGTGATTTTATTTAGATTCTTGATTGACCACTAAACAACAGGGCCACTGGATACTGAGTGTTTTTAGGAGAAAAAATAGAGCCTACGATTACAACTACAAAAAGCTCCATGTACTGGTTAGGAAAATTCTTGATTGCAAATGCGCTCCCTGCTATGAAGAATTGGTTTTTAGATGTAATATTGGTCTAACATAATAACTTGGAATCTCAGTGTGACATTTCTTTATGGCTGTAGTAGAAACAGTAATATAAAAGGAAATTCAAACCTGAGTCTGAAAGGGTACCTTTTTCACATTTAAATTGAATGTAGGAGAGCGTATGCTGTCACTACAGTGGTTCTACAGCACTTCTTAACATCAACAATTATATTGTTTCTTATAGTATATCACGTCATGTGTTGATGCAGCTGCTAATCGATAGTAATAGTTAAGAATAGCCGCAGGTCATGATTTTCAGAAGGAACTCGTGTTTCTTCCATCAGACTGATGTGATATGGTCTGATGGGGTAGATGGTTGGAGCTCCGTGCTGCCACGTGAGCTCATGGGGCAACAGTGTGGTGCTCCTCAGTGTCCAGCGCAGTTCAATCTGTTGTTCTCAGCTGGAATCTGTGAAATCAAAAGGGAGTTCATGGGTTGCATCTCTGGAAGATGTGTCTGGAGAGCAAGTCATCAGTCAGTAAGATTAAATTCTCTACACAGTCCACACTTCTGATAGGAAATCTGAAGTGGTTTGCAGATTAGATCTGAAAAGTACTGTGCTAAAATGGGAGATGACAACTTTCTTATTCCTCCTTGTTTATGTGTAGAGGTTTATTTCTCGGCAAACCAAGCTTCAGTTTTGTCCAGTTTCCTTTTTTAACTTCAAAAATATAAATACACTAACTTGACTGAAAAAAAGCTTTTCTACGCTTGGGTATATAAAACCACTAGACTGTTTCTTTTTCCCCTCCCAGCTTGCAAATAAAAAAAGTGATTCTTGAGTTAAAATCTTGAATAATAAGAATTTGCTTCTGGCTTCAGATATACAGGCTCAGATAGCTTTTATGTTGCACACATGCACAGTAATTGACTTTATAATGTAGTTGGTTCCAAGGGACGTAGCTCTGTTCTGGAGGTTTGGCTGACATGAGGCAAGAAGGGCTGATAAAGCAAACAGTGGCAATAGCTTAACCGTAACACTGTTACCTCAGCCCTCTGCTATTGTGTTTGTGGTTTGTTCCTATCCCCTTGAAATGACAGCAATGGTATTACTGAAGTATTTCTGTGGGGGATTTCAGTGTTTCTGGGGCATAGAGGAATTACAGGGAGAAGGCAAGAATTGTTTTAAATGTGTTCATTAGGTGTATAACTCTCTCTTTTTCTATTTTTTTTTTCCCAGGAGAAGAAGGAACACAAACACATACAGAGAGCAGCAGCCAAGAAGCTGAAGGACAGACTCGATGCCAGTCTTGCACATCCACATTTCTGAAGCTTATCTGGAGATTTCTGATCATTCTGTCCGTCTCTTCCTCCTGGGTCGGGACCACGCAGTTTGTCAAAATCACGTATGAGACCTTTGACTGTCCTTTTTTCATGACTTGGTTCTCAACAAACTGGAACATTATGGTTTTTCCCATTTATTATTCTGGGCACCTTGCAACCGCACAGGAAAAGCATTCTCCAATCAAAAAATTCAGGTAAGCTTTATCGTGGCAATATCCCTTTAAAGAACCTGATTTCTGTGGACTGCAAACACTGCTTCTCAGTTCGACCCATGGTGTCAGAAGGTAGAATAAAGGTCATGCTGCAGAAAATCTCATTCATAAATAGCTTAGAGAAGGCTAACAAATGAGTGATATATGCTTGAATAAATGGATAATTGATTGTTAGAAGGTTTTTTTACTGATATGGAAAAATATCAGTATTATATCAATATTATAAGCAAGATTGCTTATAATCTTGCTATTATGTTCTCTAATATCTCTGTATTTTGTGTTCATGTCCGGATCAGGCTTCCACTGGCCATTATTTAATCTATTCTGGTCCATTTATGATAGAACGGTAGTGTAAAGTCCAACCAAAACAACTCATAATTGAGAAGGTGCTCAAAGCTGAGGAGATGGTTTCCATGAGGAAGACCATGGCTTGCTCTCTACGCTTAGCAAGTATAGCAGGATGAAAACTGCCCTTTCCTCCTCCTGCTGCATCATAGCATGGAGGAAGAGCATTCTAGCAGCCTTCTCTGCTCTCTTTTACGTGTGGCAGGAATTCAAGCATGTTGCAGACTATTGGCTCTCTTCCCCCCGTAGCTCTGAGGGGTAAGTTGGCATAGCTGAGTGCCTGTCATCCTGACAAAATGATGTGAAGGCTTTGTCCCATCTTCTTTCAGGCTCCACATGGAAATATCTCTTCCTCTGTATTGCAAAAGCCAGGGGAAAACGTCTCTCTGGCCCCAGCCTTTCCTTACGCCACGTGGCTGCATGTTGTAATTGACCTATCAGTCTCAAGTGCAAAGGAGTCCATAGTACCAACTATAGTATTGGTCTGCAGGGGTGGAAACTTCTAAACCCCTCTTCAGTAGTCACTGTGAAGTCACAGAAATACAAGGCTGAAGGGGAACCCAGAGAGATCGTCCGGTCCAACTACCAGCACAGCAGCAAGGCCAAGCCAGCTTAGCTTCACCCTAGTCATTTCTTAAGAAAGCTGTATCTAACCTGTCCTCAGGGCTTGGAAGTACCAGCACCGTCAGGGACAGTTCATTTCACAGTTCCTCTTTCACTGCCATTACCAATCAGACAGTGAAGTAGAAGCTGCTTTAAAGGATGGAGCTAAATTCAGCTTGCCAAGAGATAACACACCTTGCCCATGGAGGGAAGAAAGTCACAGGATAATTTTGAGCTGGGACCCAATTCTGTTACTCCAGTGCAGACTTGCTTTGAAAACGATCTTACTGATTTCAGCAGAATTGTCTGTTCTGCGAGGTGTTAACCTGCATGTGGCCCGTACCTTGTTCCCACTGACAGAGGGTTCAGCACAGCTGTCATTGAGCACACAGGGAATTCAATTTGTGACTGTCAGGCTGGAGTGTAGCAGGGACAAATTCTTCCCTTGTCTGCTTTTGCCAGGATCTGGGATGTAATTTGGCCCTAAATTATCACTGTCTGTCAAATAAGCGTGACTGAAATGGAACAGTTGCACTTAATTAACTGCTTTTCTGAAAATCCTGGTGCTTTGTACATTAATGATGACTTCATTCAGATTCTTGCTGGAGTATTTGTGAGAACATTACAGTGTTGGCTTGGCATCTGGATATGGGGTAAAGTAATAACAAACGCACAGCAGATAAGGTGAGAATAAATATCCCTGCAGATAGATCTTCTGCAGTTAGTTTGTTGATTATATATCCATCAGAGCAAAATTTTGGGTAAAACATTTGTGGCAACACATGATAAAAGTATGCTTAAATAATTGATACATTTGTCAGTTATTAAAGCTGTTAGGAACTCAGCTTTTACAGTTGAGGACACAGGCTTAGATGCACAGAGGGATTTCTGCAGGCACGGAGATGTGAAGTGGTTTTGTGAATGTGCGGAAACAGGAGACCGGTGTTAGAGCTGATGGGTCAATGGAAATGCATCTTCCCAGGGTATTTCCTACTCCAGATACATCGGGAGCTCACATCCCAGGGAGGAGGCAACTGCTGGCAAATAGTGACTTTATGATGGGGACCAACTACTTGGTTTGCTCTGTGTTACAACTTGACAAACCAAACTCTTTCATTTTGGATATGGGAATGGACATGTCTTCAGGATGAGTGCTTGATTTTCTGATGATTTAAAGAATTCAGAAGCATTGTTTGTATTTTTTAAATTCAGAGAGTTACAGACAGATTTAATTTAGAAAAGATCTCTGGAGGTCATTTAACCCAGCCTCCTACCCAGAACAAGGTTATTTTCAAAGCTAGATCAATTGTTTGTATAATTGCTTGGTTTCTGTTCTTGATATTGTTCCTGTTACACGGCTTTTTATTACATTTTGTAGGATTTCTTGTTGCTTCATTTGCTGGTTTTATTTCTGTGGAGTAGCTAATCCTTGTCAATAAAGCCCATCGTGTAGTGATTCCAGGCCTGCCTCAGAGTCCAGAGGTGATTTGTCTTTGTGTTTCTGGAGGACATAGTTAGTCACTAGGAGCTTTAAAGACATACAACTTTTTGTCCAGCAGATATTCTCCGGGGATCAGAACAAACAGCGTCTATGATATCTTGTCAGAGA
Source organism: Phaethon lepturus (assembly GCF_000687285.1). Taxonomy (NCBI): domain Eukaryota; kingdom Metazoa; phylum Chordata; class Aves; order Phaethontiformes; family Phaethontidae; genus Phaethon; species Phaethon lepturus. Next base: position 7,522 of record NW_010559416.1, on the reverse strand, counting down.
TCAGTGATCATGTGAGTGACTTGCAGAGTGCTGCCCCAGGCTGGCAAAGCTGTGTAGAGCCACTGTTACTTTTAATAATTCCCACTTGGAAGGATAGAAGTCTCAATCTTCAACTTTAGATTGGCTTTCTGAAAGGTAAAACTAACTCATGGTTATTACCTGCCTGCTGTAAAGTGTCTTGGTTGTTTTGAGGCAGAAGACACAGCTCTTGGTATCCCCTCAGTATGGTAGATGAAAGGTATGTCCCATGTAAAGAACTTGAAACTCCTTGCATTAGTGGTGAGTAAAATGATCTGAAGCTCAGTAAGCTCAGCAACAGGAAATCTAACACTGGCAGTATTTACCACAGCAGAAGACACTCCGCAGACTTGGTGTAGGATCCTAACAGAGTTATCATTTGGAATAGGTGGATGATATTTTCGATGTTAATAATTGTTGCCTCCCATCCGCTGTCTTGGCTTCTCGAGGACAAACAGTGTGATGTTCAGCAGCTTTCTGCCAGAATATATCCATGGTGTAATAGCTGAGGTTAGTCCCACAGGCACTATGCAGCTGTGAGGCACTGGCTAGGAAGAGTGTTGGTAGGTGCAGGTTTAATAAATATCAGCACATTGGGAAGAGTTGGGTTACTAGCAAGAAGGATAACAAGATGGGAGCATCACTTGAAGTAAAAACAGAGCCATAAGTAGCTGATATTTACTGTCATCTACAAGTTTGTCACCTACAAATGTCTCCATCTGTGTTGCAGCAGTAGCTCAGTCCAGCTTCCTCAGCCACTTACGGAATAGCACTGCAAATCTAGGTCTTCACTGCAAAGGGCTTTTCAGAGGAGAGATGAGGAATCTCTCAACAATCTCTGTTGCTTGAAGCTGCTCCAACCCTGAATGGCTCAACTGTAAGGAGGAAGACCAGCAGCACAAAACCAGGGCTTCCCTTGGACCTGTTCTGTTGGGAGACAGCATTCCCGTGGTGCTGCCCTCCAAGGCAGACACTGCTTATGTGAGAAGTTCATGCACAATTCCCTTACCTTTTGCTCCAGCTCTTGAGCAGACAAATACAGCTGGCCAGGCTCTTAATGTTCAGACTCTGTCAGTCCTGGAAAAGAATTCACCAGTTGCTTAACCACCATTACTCCATTCAGTGTCTGTCTCCTGAAATGCAGCTGGAAGAAACTTTATTAGAGTAGATACCATCATTTAGGTAGAAGGACCAAATGACATAGTAACAACTTGTGTTCACAAAAGGTCCCATGGTGCTGCTTGCCACCGTAATGTCACTGCTGGCCTTGCCGAGTTTTAATCCAGGTGATGTAATTACATTTGCTGTATTCACGTTACGCTAGGTAGTGTCTGTTACTTCTGTTTTTTCTGTAAAGCTGTTTTAAAACCAGCAGCTGCATTACCCTCCAGAGGCTGCTGTGCGTCAGGGGTGAATAAACCCATACTTCTGCAGGGGCTGGCATCAGAATAACTAAGAGGCAACGCAAGCTATTCGGTGAGTGCCAGAGGCAAAGCTACATGACTGCCTGAGGTGCTGTAATTCCTGAGAGCGTGGCACACTGCCCAGAGCTGATGGCTGAGGGCTACCTGCAAATAAAAAGAGCTATTTATGTTAGAGGGCAGGTTTTAAATAGACATCTTGTGTGTTTGGAAATAGTTTGTGTCATACTTTCAGGGTCAGCTGCCCTTAAGTATGTCTCTGTCTTTAAGTCAACAGCCTACAGATACTATCTGTACGGGGAGGGATCCGTGCAGCCCTCTCTCCTGAGCCCAGGGTTTTAATCACTGTCATGTTTGATGGCTCCTGCAAGGTTAATTTTAGTTGCATGCCAAAGAGCTGGGTTAACCACTAAGTTAACCAGCCCTCACAAAGCCCGAGGCAATCTACTGTAGCCATGACTGGGAAAATAAAGTATTCTTCCTGATCTAGTTGAAGATGTCCCTGCTCACTGCAGGGGGGTTGGACTAGATGAGCTTTAAAGGTCCCTTCCAACCCAAAGAATCTGTGATTCTGTTATTCCTATTTCCTCATTCACTGAGCATTATTCATGGAGTTCTCCTAGACATGGAGGTGAATTCAAGTCTCTGTCTCGCCCAGCACGACCCTGTCACAAGTCTTTGCTGTGTTTTTTTTTAATTGAGAGGTGAGGAACCACTGGCCCCTGTTTTGTCTCGTCATTGTACACTGCCGTGTGCGCTGGAGGCTCTTCCACCTGCTCAAACAGCCCATTGCCTGGGGGCCTGTGAAGCATTTCCAGATTTCTTTTCCTCGCTGTGAATCTCTGCTTGTCCCTCCCACTGCTTCTGGGAACTGAGAGATAAGTGCCATTTGCGGGGTCGCCACAATTGCCTCTCCCAAATAGTTGACCAGCCCACAGAGTCCGACCCAGAATAATGTAATAATCATTGAGTCGTCCTCCTTCCAAGGATTCATGGACAGGGCACTTTGGATGCCATCCTCCTGACTCTGCTCTGAGTTTGTCTGGATGCAGACATCTCAGAGATCTGCAAGACAACAAAACCTGACCCATGCTGGCATCTGCCCCGCCTC
>NW_010559416.1:0-4941 GCF_000687285.1 Phaethon lepturus | reverse complement strand
CCCCCCAGTCCTTTTTGGCTCTGGAAGCCACTCACCCTCCCCGTGGATGGAGGAGAAGCGCTGGGCTTATTCCCAGCATCTCCCTGGCAGTGGGGGGCCACAATGGATGGCTGGAGTATGATTTCCCACGGCACATTTGCAGAAGAGGTTTTCGTGCTGCCTTGCAGACTCCACCAGTGACGTGTTTGGATGATTTGCTGTTGCCTTTGTACGCTATCAGCATAGCGCTGGGGCACTTAACTGTGCCCTGCGTTACTGTAAGCAGCCCAAGCACCTTTCTGCCTTGTTTGAACACAGTGCAAGCTTGTTTCCTCTGAGATCCTGACAGCTCCTGAGACAGGTTGGATTCACAACCGTGTAACAATCCGATCGTGCATCAGACCGATAGCAGGATTCCCACCAGGTTGCAGAGAGCAGGCTCCGCACAGGTCTGTGGTTCCCGAGGCTGATGTGTTCTTGGCAGGAGATGGGGCATCCTGGCTCTGGTGTCATGTACTGGTGACACAGCCACGGTGCGTCCAAGTCAGAGGGCACCTGTCTTGAAGTGAGACATAGTCTGAGCTCAGAATCACTCTCTGCATCCGCCTGAGTCTCACGGGGAGAAAAACGTCTTTTAAACGTAAGCTGCTGTATCTGCACGTCAACAAACATCCAAGTCTGTGCTACCAGTGAGTCCATTCTCAGACAAGGGAACTCCTCACCTTTAACTCCTGTTGAAATCAGTGATACAAAAACCTACAGTCAAACTTAAGCATTAATTTGTTTGCTTCGCTGAATATTTGCTTTGCATGTCAGATAAGTGATACAAGCTACTCTCTTTCCATGTGTAACATTTCTGTTCTGATCTTTGAAGAACAGGCTGACTTCGGAGAACGTCTAGGTCAACCAGAGCAAAGGAGGTAATTAGCAGATCCGCCTGCCTGAGCGTTAACTTGTTGGACACCCTGCCAGAGTTTGAGAAAGGGATTTTTATTGCCAGAAATGACTGCTTTGTACTCCAGGTCGTTTTAGTGGCAGCAGGGAATGAATGGTTATTAAGTAAGACATAGCTGATCTCATGTACTGCATAGATGATATTATTCTACTTTCCTCAAAATGAGTGTGATGCTTTGCATTCTTGATCATAAGTAAAAAACTGCAATATTTTTAGCAGCAGAATTCCCCAGAATTACTGAAAGTAATTACTTGAAAGCCAAATCAGGATCATTATTACACCACCCCATCCCCAAATAAGTGTTTTTGACTTCACGTTGCAGTGCAATCATTCAAGTTACTGATTAGTTCTACATAATTATTGTTTTAGCAATCTTCCAAACACAGCCATATTTGGCTGTGAGTACTTCGGGGCCCTGAGGCCTCATGGCATTTAGATCAGTCCCTTAATGTTGCCTCCTAGGGCTGTGTTGCAGATCGATGGTGCCTTGGTTCACCCCACTGGTGTCTTGGTTGTACGAAGCATTCACTTATGGGACCTCTTCGTGTTTTAAATAGACGTGTCAGGGAACCTGCATGTCAAGAAATGAAGTGTACCGGGAATAGCTCGAGGAATCCCTTTAACCAAGAACGCAGACAGTGGAGCTGCTAAAAACCATCCTTCCCAGTTTGGGAACGGTTGAGACGTTTCAGGAGCAGTGCAGTGATGTGCCTTTAATCAAGCTGCATGCTTGGTCTCCTCCTAGTCTGTGCAGGTACCACTTTGCACAGGGGTGCTGCCCCAAAAGCAGTGTCTTCTGAGCTGACCCTTCCCTTTCTTGAAAACCTCAGAAGCAAACAGCTCACTTAAGTTGTGTCTGACACAGTGTTCGGGAAGCTAAAGATTTTCTTGGCAATTTAGCCTGCGAAGAAGCATCTCCAAGCAAACACGACTTTTCAGTGTATAATAAAAAACAGCTGTTAAATACTCTTCCCTTCCCCCTTCCTTTCTTTCCTTACACTCTTGTTTGACAGGCTCAGTCTCAGTGGCCGATGGCTCTCTTTCCCACCATGGTGATGTGTCTGGCAGTATTTTTGAGTAGCTTTAGGCGATTCTTGACGCTTACTTGGCCATACGTTAGAATATATTTCAATAAGAAGAAAAACAGGTTTTGGAGCAAAGCAAGAAAAAATTGTCAAGCTGGAGAGAAAAAATTGCAGTTATAATCCCTCTGTTCATGGCCTCAAAGGCAGAGTCTGAGAATTGTCAGCACATTATAGATAACCTTCATTTCTGTATGTGAGTCCCTGAGATTATTGTTGTGTAGAGTGTGATTATTCCAGGTAAGTTACTTCTTTTCTATTTGCGAAACTGCTGTTTAAGAAGATTGTAGGTTATTTTCTCTATGTGAACTAAACAATAGATTCTTATGCGTGTGCAGTGTAGTTAGGAAAAGTGCTTAACTGAATGCGATAAAAGTCTAATGAATGTCTGTTGTGCTGGAGTGAATGCTAAGGAAAATCCTAGCTGAGTTTTAAACTCTTTTCTTTTCATAGGGAATGCAGTCGGATTTTTGGTGAAGATGGTCTGACGCTGAAACTCTTTCTTAAAAGGACTGCTCCCTTTTCTATTCTGTGGACTTTGACTAACTACCTGTATTTACTGGCTTTAAAGAAGCTGACAGCCACAGACGTCTCTGCCCTATTCTGTTGTAACAAAGCTTTTGTCTTCTTGCTTTCTTGGATTGTGCTGAAAGACAGGTTCATGGGAGCAAGGGTAATGACATGCCTGATTTTCAACTCTCTCTTGTTTTCATAATTGCCCTTAAATCCGTAAGCTATTGTGCTGCCATAGCACTGCTGCATTATGGTATGTATATACCATGAAACCATTTCTCATTTAATTTTATGATGCAAACCTAAGCCTGAAGATCACTTAGAGATCTCGGACTCTAGAGGTAATATGATGTGGGAATTTCAGGCAGCTATTACAGCTAAGTGTCATTTGATGAATTAGAACAGGAGGACTTCCAGTTCATATAAACCTATTCTGTCTTGGGTTACAGTGATAAAGTACAGTCAATGAATTTTATTTTAAACATAGTGATGAATGCTTACATTCTAACCAAAGCAATTTTATTCCTTCTTTAGGTAGATAGCTGTTTTCAGTATGTAATGTATTTTTCTTATGACACCCTATTTTACATACACATAAATGCATACATGTGTGCATGTGCCAAATACAGATGAAAAGGGACAGCAACTGTTTTGCATGAAGGTGTATTTTGCACTAAAGTGTTACAGGATTCACTGGCAGTAATATGGACCCTGCAAAAGGAAAGAAAAGAACGCAAGCAAAATGATACGCACCTGGACCACGGGGAAAGCAAGAATGTTTCCTGCAATTTCACATACACAAATCTCCTAATACGCAGCAATTTAAATTGTTGACTTTATACCTTGCCTAAGGAATAGCTAGGCCTTCTGCCAGTTGTGCTGATGAGGATTCCCCCGTGGAAATGGCTCGAGGCCTAATAGTCATGTTGGGTACAATCCCGACTGAACTATCAGGAGCCTTGAACTTCATTAGGAACTGGTTGTGGCCAAGTGTGATGCCTGTGACCAGAAAGGGCCACCAGCAATTGGATCTAAGTTCCATGGAAAGTAGGATGGATCAGGACACTCAGCTGAGTGGGTTAGGTTTTTAAAAAATGAGGGCAGCAGTTTTTTTCAATTAATAATGTCATAGAAGGGTTCAGAAATGAAAGGAAAAGGCATCCTGTTTCACAGGCATCTGATCTAGCTCTTGGAGCAGACACCAGCACGCTGAAGGGAGCACTGTGCTTGGGGTTTGGGAATGGAAGAGGAAATGGTTTAAAGTAAAACAGTTCCTCTAATTTCCCGGTGAGACAGGGCTGGCTGGGCAATCAGTAATGGCACGGGACCTGAGCACCTTGTGCTATCACACAAGTGAGCTCTTGGGTAGGGATCTGGCAGGAGGGTTTTGTTGGACCTGCTCAGTGGAGGGTCTGTCTAGACCAGGCAAAGTCGAGGAGGTGAACCCGTGTTTCACAGACTTTAGTGCCCTTGAAGGTAAGGAGACGGACATGTCATCTCGCAGTGCTGAAGCCAGACACCTGTATATCTATTTCATATACAATTTAGAATATGGAAGCGTCAGGTGAATGTGACCTACCCTCAGCCTGATGGTGACTAACTAAGCAGGGTTTGAAATCCTCAGTTCTTCTCCACAGGAACGGTAATTTCTGAGGATGTAGTTCCCTCCTCTGGCCCTTGATCCATCTCAGCTTCCAGCTGTTACTACTCACTTGTGTAAGATGATACTGAGTCTAGCTGAAAAAATAGGAAATTTTAATCCCTTTAAGTTAATTTTTGCCTAAAAGCCACCTCTTCCTAGAAAATACAGCTATTGTATTCTCCTAGCCTACTTTCTTTAAGAAACCTAGATGAGAAATACTAAAGCTATTTTCAGTTATTTGTTATTTTTCACTGACTAAAAAAACCCGTTGCTATAAATATGCATTAGTATTAATGCTGTAAACACCGTGAGGTTTGCACAAGAGAAAACTGGCAGAAGACGTGAACATCAAGTCCTGCACATAAAAGAAACTGGTTTTGCTCCTAACTGGCAGATTCTGGATGCACAGTGCTGGAAAAGGTAATTAGCAGCATTTTCCAGTAGCTTTCCTGCCAGGATAACACTTAATGATGTTAATAACCACGCAGGAGAGTGCTTGAGAACTAAAATACGACAAAGCGGCACGGACCCCGCCTTTTATGCTTTGAATGCCTTTACTGCTTTCCCCCCCCAGCCTCTCAGAGAGCAGGTGTAATTAGGTTATTTGGACAGTAAGGGGATGAAAAGAAATAAGGGCTTAATCATGTACTCTGAGCCAGTGGTTTTGCAAAAGCACTCGGCACCCAGGAGCACAGCCAAGTGTTTCAAAGGAAAAACTCTTCCGGAGCTGTCGGGCACGTCTGCGGCGCATCGGAGGTGGGGCCGCACCC
>NW_010559415.1:25676-33842 GCF_000687285.1 Phaethon lepturus | reverse complement strand
CCTCCCCTCCCCTCTTCAGTAAGTGAAAGAGGAAGGATCTAATCCAGTTAAATAACACTTGAATAGCTATAGAGTGCAGCTTTTTATGTTTCAGCTGAAATTAAACCTACTGTTGCAGCAGTCAAAGGCAGAAGATCAGGAAGGGAAAGATAAATTATGAATGAAGTCAGAACACAGGCGTGAGGTGTTCTGTTGAGCAACTACCGTGTCCTTCCAGGCCTTTTCCTCATGAAATACCAAACTGCACTTGCAGTTTTTCAAAATTATATCATTAGAGTTCCTGAATGGTTGCATTATTTTCCACTGAACATAGAAGCCTGGTGGTTCTTTCACATGCTCGTAGGTGAAATACCATGTGAAACCAAACTGAGGGACACAAAATTACTGATACAAGAAACGTGTAAGAATGTTGGAATTTTTTTCCTATGTAAATACTATTTTTCATAATCTTTCATGACTTTCTGATTCTGACACAAGAAAGATAACAGTAAACTTATATGGAACAGAAATTGGTAGACGTAGTTGTGGGGAGAGCTGATTTGCATGCTACATGTAGTAATACTGTAGATTATGACACGACACATGCTTCCTTTTCAGTGTCTTAGCCTTCTAGGACACAGCTCCCCATGCTGGAGAAATGTTTTCCCCTAGAATTACAAAGATGATAAACACAGAGGTTTGTTTCTTTCACCATTCCAGTTTTACCTGATTTTCTTTTAAACCACACTCATATTGAGGTGAAAAAACTGTAAAGAAGTAGCACTGAGAACACATTCTACTGAAAAAACTCATACTAATTTTTGTTTTATAGTGTAAGAAAGACATGCATTTATTTTGTTAGCAACCTTAACATCTGTATTTTGAAGGGCAACCAATACCTATACTCTGAATTTTTTAACTAGAAAAAGTAGAGTTGTATTACATAGCATTGTAATACATGGAGATATTACTGATAATAAAAGTTACAGATTTTATGTAGTATAGAGTTGGGTTTATTTTTCTACTTTATAATTTCAAATTGAAGGTTTATTATTATATTCAGCTTACATCAAAAGCATTGTCCAAAGGTTTTAAAGGTTACTGATCACAGGTGAACCCTAATTTTTCAGGTTTCTAGCCCTTAGAAAGCTCTGCCTGTGGACATGTTCTGACTACTATAGCACTGAATGTTGTTCCGTTAGGAATTTTGTTCTGCTGACATCTCGTTCCTCACCATTTTTAGAAAAATGTCAACAGTTACAGATTTTGATGCCTGCACATCCATAAAAGCAAACATGTAACTCCACTGCGTTATTTTCTCAATCTCCCAATTTCATATATCCTCCTGGTTACAATTTGCCTTAGGCAATTTAGATAACAGACTGACCAGTTAGTCCTTTCCTTATTCTCTCGACCTATGGAAACATGTGTGTTAAATCTAAGCAAATCAGGTAATGTTAAACAAGAAAGGCTAAGGGAAGGTAAATTAGAAGTAGTCATCAGGTTTCAGTATAATGTGATGGTAAAATTTAGTATCTCGCTATTTCTCTGTTGAAAAAAGCAGATATTTATGTTACACTTTCTCTTTCCTAGCGCTAAGTTGTGTTCTCTTATTCTTCTCTAGGCTGCTGTAGTACCATCTGCACAATCTCTCAACCTAACTGACTTCAACTTCAGTGATTTTGAGCTATCAGATTTTGAAACAACGCTGTGTACAATTCGAATGTTCACAGACCTCAACCTGGTGCAAAATTTCCAAATGAAACATGAGGTATGAATGCTGTCAAATGCTGCTTCACATAGAGAGACAATTTAATTATTAGAAAATCAGGAGAATAGTTAAATGAGCCTACAATAATATAATTGAAAAACTGTATTAAAGAGTAGTTAGTGAACTAGGAAGTTATACAAAGGGGCAGTACTGGGGTTTGTCCTCAGTTTGGTACTACTGAATGATTAGTAATTTGCTTAACAGACTGTAAAATGCTTTTAGAAAACTTGCGAAGTGGAGGTAGAGGACTTGGTTAAAATTCAAATGAGTTTGAAAATGTATAGCAATATTTCAAAACCAGCAAGAATAAATATATAAAGACTAACGAAAACAGTCAAATGCATAAATTAAAAATGTTAAACAAAAGAACAGCTAGTGGTAACAGAGAAAAACATTTCACAGCTATTAGTATCAGAAATAGTGTAAAAGTCAATAATGTGCCATAGTAGCAAAAAAGGGGCAAATTTCATTCTTTACCAAAAGAGTGGTATTTAAGGCCCATGAAGTAATTATATTGTAGCCTATATCTGAAGAGACACACAAAAATACAAATTAATTTTAAAAAACAACCGTTTAGGAGATCGAGCAAAGCTTGAATGAATTAAGCTGGTTTTCTCCAGAAAACAGAATATTGACAGGGGAGACAATAGCAACTTTTCAGTAAGTGAAAGGCTGTTACAAAGAGGACAGTAGTATTGTTCTCCGTGTCCATATAAGGTAGTAAAAGTAATTAGCTTAGTCTTTCCCCAACAAAAGATTAGATCAGAGATTAGGGTGAGCTTTATAATGATGGAAATAGTAAAGACTAAAACAGTCTTTACAGTTACTTATGTGGGCTGTGGAAATTTCCTTGAAGGTTTTTACCAATAGATCTAGTTGTAGAAGTGCCTCTTGTCAGAGGTGATCTAGACAGGTATCCTTATTTCGCTCCTGGCCCTGGAGACTAGATAATCTCTTAGGCTTCTTCCACGCAATACGCACAATTTCTATTTGCAAAAATATTCATTTTTAAACACTTTATTTTTGCTTTATATATTTTTCAACAAAACTTCCAAAGTTCAGTACCAAAAAGCAAGATTAATTCAGCAAACTTAATAGGAAATCAAATTAGTAAAAGAAAATGGGTATTTATTTCCTAGATCACCAGTTTGCAGACCAGTTTAGATTGGTAGTTTTTAAGGGCTGAAAGGAGTACTGTATTCCCTGGTCTGATCTCTTGAATAACCCAGCACTTAGTTGCACCTTTGTAGGAAGGCCAAGAACTTTTGCTTCCTTAAGGGATGTGTCTCAACAGAAGAGAGGGAGTCAGATAGCCCAGTAATGGGTGGACTTCTAGTTCCTAGCGGAGCAATTGTAATCGATTTGCAAAACCAAAACAACACCATGACAGCAGACACATAATTACACATTTCAGTAGAAGCAAGAGAACACTGACAACTTTGAAGCTACACTTTTAGCTTTTCATACTAGAGCTAAAGAAAACTGGCAGTAGCCTAGCACTCCTTTTTTAACAGTGGAAAGACAGAGAATACTGCTGCTTTTATCTGCATGGAGTCATTTACGTGGGTGAATGATACTGTATTTTCATTTCTGTCAGTACAACATCTTTCACTAGGAACACTAAAACTTTTCTTGAACAAACCAAGGCCTAGATTCTTAGCCAGCATTTAACATTGAGCAGTATGCTGTGTCCATTTAAATCAAGGGACCTGTTCTAACACATATCAAATTACTATCTGACCTTCATGCCTTTCACTTTCTTAGAAGTAAAGTATAACTCAGAACTTGTAATAGTGCTGTGTAAAACATCCAGGACATACTTTCTTCCTGCATAAAAAAATACCACCCAGCAATATAGTAATCGCTGTCTTTCTGTCATACTTATTGGCTTTCCAAAGTGCAGTTCTCCTTGTCTTTTGACAAGCTGCTATGACGGAAAAGCCACATGTTCATTATCAAAACAGCTCTTAAGAGAACTCTGTAATTAAAAAAATAATTTTTCTCTATCCAATATGTCATTACAAACAAGGATTTTTTTCTCCCAGTTAGCTCAACGTAACTCAGTTTCTGAATTAACAGCAGTGCATCTGACACTAACATTTAGCCATTACTAAAAAAACCCCAAACCCACAAGTATTACATACTCAGTAAGAGGCTGAACCAGTGGCTGTAAGCATATTCTTATATATGTTCACAGTTACCAGTATGTTATATTTGAACTTAATTGAGTTAAAAGGAAATTTTTTTTCCTGTAAGAGAGACAGCTTTCAAGCAGGATTAGAGAAAGATTCGTTTTCATAAAAAGAATAGCTTTCTAATACATTCACAGTTAACTATGTGATGCTGTTTCTTAAAGGTTCTCTGCAGATGGATTTTAAGTGTAAAGAAAAATTACCGGAAAAACGTTGCTTATCACAATTGGAGACATGCCTTTAATACAGCGCAGTGCATGTTTGCTGCTTTAAAATCTGGTAAAATTCAGGTACGTTTTTCTGATTCTACATTAAGAATCTTCTGGCTAAACAAATTCTATAATGATGCATAGTTCTGATTGTCATGTCAGTAAGATGTTCATCATTCCGTGGTACTGCTAGTGAAATCAAAATATTTCTGCTGAAGACTTCTTTATCTAGAAAGCAGATGCAAATCTACAGAAGCTGTAACTGCTTAAAGAAAATTTGGATTTGGTTGTACAGAGGGTACAACCCCGCAGTGGCAGTGCTGTCACTAGCTGTTTGAGTTCCTGTCCTGACTGTTGTGCCTGCTATTCTTGTCCCATTACAAAGTGCTGCATGGATACTGTAGTTTTGTCCAGCCTCTGTTTCTCACCAGACAGATTTGAATGAATTTTCTATCCAATTGTATTGAACAATATTAAAGATACAAAACAATCACAAAAGAGAAACTGTAACCTCTCCACTAATCCTTGTTGGAGCCGCAGAATAAAGTCTTTAATAATGAATCAGATATTTGTAATTTTGTTTTCCATGAGTTTTAAACTTCTGTTAATTTATTTGCCCAGTGATCAATGAAAAGAATGACATTTTTCCCTTCTGATTATTCCAAGGATATTTGTAGAATGAATTTTTATACCTACTTAGGGAAGGCGGCCCAACTCCCTTGAGGTAATCGAGGAGCTGAGCTAAAAGTCATGGGGCCAGAATTTAAAAGAATTCCTCATGCTGTCTCTTCACTGGGAGATGACATGATGCAAGTCACTTCCTCTTCTTCTGTATCAGTTTTCTCATCAGTATATATAGCACTAGATGATGTCCCCTCTGAAAACTGCATTGAGGCCTATGGAGAATGATTGTTACTGTGCACCACAACTTCAGAGATAACACCTATTCTCAGCATACCATTTAATGTCCTTGTCCTCCTTGGGCCAGAACTGTATCTGCTATGTGGGTAAAGACAAGACAGCAGATATAAAACACATTGTGCAACATAAATACCCATTGCAATGCTAACTCTCTTCTTGTATTACTCTTTACATATAGAGCAAACTGACTGACTTAGAAACACTGGCTTTGCTGATAGCAACTCTAAGCCATGATTTGGATCACAGGGGAGTGAACAACTCTTACATACAAAGGTAAGTAAGCCTGAGAGAAGTTAAATAAAAACAAATGAATAGCAAAGTCACAGAGCTAAATTAAGTACAACCTAATTGATTTGATGATGTGAGGCTGTGCAAAGCAGCAGGTTTTTACAAAGCAGTAAGTGCAAGAACAGCCAGAAACATCCAAAGCGAAGATGCACAACCTTAGTTGTTAGAATTAACTGCAATGGTGGATGAAGTGAACTCTTCGTAGACTGTACAGGGGTGGCGTCTTAGTTCTCCTGTTCCAGATGTCTCCTCCCCCGTTTCCCATACAGCGACAGCAAAAGCTCCCAGCTTCCAGCATGTAGGAAACATACAGCTTTTCAGATTGGTCCCTGCCCAACCAGCTGCTCCCCACCTAGTCTGGGCCAGCACAGAGCTGAGATCTGCACCCATCTGATACAAAGGTGTCTCCCTACCATTTTGAACTCTGATTGTTTTACTCGTGATTTAGCCATGTTTTTCCAGGATTCTAAGTGGATTTGGATAAGATACATATTTAAAATCACATTAAAAATGTACGGCAGTTTTGCATTGATTTTGGGTTATCTGTACTCTTTAACTGTGATCAATTCTGGAATTACAGAAAAACCTTTGCAATGCAAAAAGTCAAAAGATGTCTTAAAACCCTGAAACAAAGTATTTTTACTAAACAAAATATTTCACTGTGAAGTTATCAAAATGAAGCATCTGAACTCTTCTAAAATTTTTTCCGTATTTTAATTTTTAATGAAAAATACTTGCATCTTTAGCCTTTATTAATAGTTTCAGATCTGCCCAAAATGTGTTTTTCAGTGAATTTATTATTCACTTCAAATAACCGTATATGATTCTTCAATTAAATAAGTAGCTTGACTTAAAACATGGTATAATGTGATGACTGTGATATGGCAATGTGTCCTGATCTGACCAGAGATGGGGAAAAGACACCCGGAAACGTATACCTGTATCTTTTTCTGGCAGAGTTGGAGAATGGTTTTGAAGCTACCTTTGGAAGAAGTGGTCTGCTGTTCTCGCTGTGTGTAAAGTAAGATACTAGGGGAGGAAAAGTTTGTTTAAGGCAGAGAATACTGAAAGGCAGAAAATAAGTAAGCTGAAGCAGAATTCCTGACTTTCAGATATATGTTCAGAATAACATAGACTCATATATAAAGCAAAAAAAAACCCCAAACCCCACAAAATTTAAACAGTGACCTTTTTCTCATTCCCTAATAGGGGATTCCAGCAGTAACTGTAGCCTTGCAATCATTGGAACTGGTTAGTTATTTTTTGCTGTATTTGTTTAAAAATAAATTTCCTGGAAGACATCTGGAGATGCGTCATCTCCTCTCAGAAATGTCCTGGGAAAGTGTCATAGACAGCAAAATCTAACATTCACACATGCTGTATAGCAGAGATGATTACAGCTTAATAATTCTTTTTCAATAGAAAGTTCCATGAACTTTGTTTTTAAATCCCTCATTTAAATCTAAATGAAAAGTTATTTTTTCCAGGAATGGATCCTTTTTGTTTCTTCCTTTGAAGCAGGGAGAGTGGATACTTAGCATATGATTCTTTTCTTAAGCAACAGGGTTTCAAAAATTAAAATGGTCTTGGTAGTAGAAATTACAGAAATGAACTGCTTAGAGGTCTTTTTGCAGATCTGCAGGGGTTTTATTTTTCTTCCAAACCCGTACATAAAGTAGGCAAGCATAGGGTATGAAAACGGCATAACCAAACCAGTGTGTTCAGAAAGCAATGGTGTCCTCTGGCCTGGTGTGGTGGTTTAACAGAAATGCTATGTACTACAGAAGTAGGACCTGAGTTTATTTCCAGCACTTGTGTCTTCCCAGACAGCCAGGGTCTGTAAGTACTGAGCAAGCTCTCGTTTGGTGCAGTACTTGGGAAGATAACCCAAAATATTTCTCACATATTTCTCTCTTCAGTCAGGATGAACTTTAGGAGACACAGTATGCATCCCACTTAACTCAGTGGGAATTTCACCCAGCATGTGTTGGCACCAATCTTACAATTTGTTTCTTTCCAGAAACATGCAAGCATGTTTGCTGTATACTCCTGTTGCCGTGGTCTCAGAGGAGGTGCTGGGCAGCCAGCCCATAACCCTCAGGGGCTTGCATCCTTTAATCTCCCTTTCCGCGTTTCTGTTTGTCTTTCCATCTTTCTCTCCACATTTTTGTGCTTCTTAAATCCCCAGAGTCTCCTCTTATGACTTTTATTTGAGTGTCTGCACTCACTGACATAGGGACCCAATCCTGCAACCACTAATTCATGTGAATGATCCTTAACCACACAAAAAGTCCCATAGAACTTTATCCTAAAAAGATATTCTCACATGATTAAACATGTGTAGGTCAGATTATAGAGTAATAAATTCAGGATCAGCAGCAAAACAGACTTCCAAAAGAATCCCCATTTAGTTGAAGAGATGACATAAGCAACGTGGGACCAGGGGCTGAAAATGAAGATACAGTAGCAAAAGCTAAGAACTGTATTATGCAACGAGGAACAGGGGGAAATTAGAAATCCTCAGAGAGAAGTTTTCTCTCTTTTGTCTAAAGCTACTCAAACTGTAAATTCTATTTTCTAGACTAAGATAGCTTGAAATTCTGCATCCGCACAGTTGGTTTCATTTCATCATTCAGTTTTTCGCTGCCTGTAGTACAACCAACATCTTGTTCCCCTTTTGGATTTTACCCCAAGCAAAGGGTAGGTAACAATATTGCAGTAGTTTGGTCACGAGGAGAGTGGTGATGAATGAAGTACCAATACAGTTACTAACACTGAAAAATTACTTGATCAACATTTTGGGGCC
>NW_010559415.1:13839-25645 GCF_000687285.1 Phaethon lepturus | reverse complement strand
AGCAGGAATTTTTGCATTGGTATCAGTGGGTTTCCGCTTAGGTCTGCATTATTACTTACCGGCTCAGTAGTTGAGCTGACTAAATATGCTAAATAGGCAGGTGTTTAAAATATTACGAAAACCAAAACGGTCACTTAAATTCTGCTTGTGAATGAACCCTTCTTGTTGCCTTTCCTTTTCATACAAGAACTATCACTCTTTATTAAACCTTGTATTACATACTCACTCCTTGTGTGCAGCTGGTCTCTACAGGTAACAGAAGGCAGAAAACTAGAGTTGTCTGTGCACTGACAAAGTAACAGCATTGTCTTTTTAATTTGTACTTCCCTTGCATCCTTCCAAATGTATTCATTTTGTCTGGACAGTTGCACAGAAGCGGGAAAGGAACTGGTTAAGAACCAGCATGGATGGGTGGGGGTAAACTGATAATGAGAAGAGGACATTAAAAGGGAAGTTATTTCTGGATTAGTAGTATGTATAATTTGGTTTCTCCGTCTGATGGGTCTTTCTATTCCTCAGAAGCGAACATCCACTGGCTCAACTGTATTGCCACTCCATCATGGAACATCATCATTTTGATCAATGTCTTATGATCCTGAATAGTCCAGTGAGTACCCCATTTTCATGTATGCTGAAGAAAACTATTCCCTGTTTTACTTTTTATTTTCAGCTCTTGGATGGATTCCCACCCTTATACATTCCTAAGTGATCTTTATTCCTTTTATGGGTAAAGAAAGCGAATGCAGCAGTTTGGAAATCACAGTTCCATTGCTGAGTGCCACCAAACCTTTCTGAGTGTTGCCTGATAAGGGAAGCCTTGCTAATATCCTTTTGAGTACCTGCTTCCTTGGACCAAAGGAAACAAAGGCTTTGTTGGCATGTTCATGACCTCTTCTGAACCACCAAACAAACCCAAGTCCTTGCTCTCATTTCAAAAAACATTCTAGCCTACACATACACAAAGCAGTCCTGATGAGACCAAACCAAACACTGCTAATGTTGACATTCCAAAGTGAAGCCAAACCTAAGTTAAGTAAATATGCAAATAAAACTACATTCTTCTTGTTTTATATTATTAACTAATTCTAAGACCAGTTACACAGCATGCATAATCACTTCAAAGCAGTATATTTTCACTGCTCATTTCATATCACAGGTATGGTACTTCTGGCATCCTTTGTATTGTAATGATTCTTTCCTATTCAGACAGGAAAATACGGAAAAAAAGTAGAGGCAAGTTGCCATTTCAACAGCTCCATAGTGCTTTGGTTTAACAATGGGCTGCCGAGCTTATATTTCTATGTAATAGCTTGTAATTTATGTCGCTTCATAAAAGGAAAATATTTTCATTTACGTGAGGTGTATAGACAGGTACTGGAATCTGTTACAGTTCCTGTGCTTTGAGGAGTGGGGAGAAGAAGAAAAAGAAATGCTATGATACAGCTAGTGGCAAATTTAATTTTGATGAATGAAGTGGACTTAAAGGCTTTGATGTTGCTCTGCTTGCGGTTTCATTTTCTAATGGTTGATTATGATGCTGTTGCTGTGTGGCTTTCTGCCATTACTCAAGACGACTGGAATTTTTATTTTAAATTGGGGAATCTGCAAAAGGAAGCAGGGTAGAAGAATGACATCAGATATCCACAAGCAACTTGAATGATTTAGTATCGAAGAGATGTTTTAGCAAACTGGCGTGCTGTTGCCCATTTTACTGATAACACTGGTTTTGGTTTTTTCTAAAGGGAAATCAGATTCTCAGCAGCCTTTCCATTGAAGAATACAAGGCCACACTGAAAATGATAAAACAAGCCATTCTTGCCACAGACCTAGCACTATACATAAAGTAAGTCAGAGGCAAGTTTAGCTGGATAGTCATTGCTGCATGTCAGCATGCTGCAAAAATCTTTTGTTTTAACTTCTTTTAAAGGAGGAGAGGAGAATTTTTTGAACTTCTAAGGAAGAAGCAATTTAATTGGGAAGATCCTACACAGAAGGAGCTATTTTTGTAAGTAAAAGCAGAATGATTAAGGCAGCAATTAGTATGATTAGGTACCAATTCTTCCATGCCATGTTGCTGTGAAATTTCATTAAAACCAGCAGATCTGTGTGCTCTGGGCCTGTACAAATTGGCACAAATAGGTCACCGAATGACTCCCTGGGTCTGAATTACTAAGTCCGCAACCTGTATAATAAACTTTCTTAAGTAGCACCTTAAGCATTTCTGTTCTTCCTAAAGAGTGTAGGGTTCCTGACTAGATACCATGTTCTTTTGCTGTTGATACTTCATACTTAAATATTGAATTGCTGAAACCAATAACTAAAGATTCAGGACAGGCAGTTTGTTTTGAAGCCGATGAAGTGAAGAAAGAGAAAGATTAAGAATAGAGACACAGTACAGAAAAGCAGTCTTACATAGGCTGTCTCAGAAAGGAAGGATGCTGTTATTTCAAATTCAGTGCCTTTAAAACCCAGTCTAATTTAGTCATGGTCTATGTCTATTCCTATTTCAGTCCTTGACCCTCATACTGTCAATAAAGATGGCAGTCACTGCTAATGTCAGAAATAAATAAATGTGCTGTCTGTCCAGTAGCAAATGGAATGAAACAGTTCATTTGACATGAATCCACCAAATAAGCCAGTCCAGATTTGCTCACTTCTGTGTGCTTATGTCACACAGGTGAAAGTCTACCACATCATCGAGCCTTGAATACCTTTATAAGTTTGCTTTAATTTCACTTGTTTTTCTGACTTTGATGTTCCTTGAAGTTTTAGATTTTATTTTACTAATCGTTTGACTTGGTGGCTACACACATTTCACAATACAGTAATTCATAGATTTCTTTCTGTTTTTCCTACAGAGCAATGCTGATGACTGCTTGTGATTTATCTGCCATAACCAAACCATGGCCCGTTCAGCAACGGGTATATGCTTAATTTTATGATTTGCTAAATAGAAACTCCACGTAAAAGCTTCTGCTTCCTCCATACAGTCCTTACTGCAAAGGCTGTGGTGGAATGCAGAGCCTTAGGAAACAGTCCTTCAAAGTGCTGTATGTGGATTGAAGACTTTCTTAGGTCTTTGTAGCAAGATCTGTGCATTTAGCTATGTCACCATGTTAGCAGTAATCTGAAGGTAAATTGGGAATTGTTCCTTCCAACATTTCTGTGTTACTACAAGGCAGTCAGTTGACACAACACACTAGTATCAGCTGACCTTTTTCTGTGTGTTGATTATTCCAACTGTTGTCAGTGGTAAGATGCCTATGTGCCATTTTATTCACTTTGCTGTGTCAGAGTAAATATCAGCACATGCAAGTGTTTTGTTTATGCACAGATGTGTGCATGAGGAATTCTAAAAGCTGGCTGTTAAGCTGGAGAGTCTCATTATGGGGGGTCCCAATTTGATATATCCTATGGAGAGAGAGGAAACACAGGAAACAGTTTTGACTGTAAGTAGCAAGCAAACTTTTAGAGCTCTCAATGTGTGAAATCTCTTACAGATTGCTGAGCTTGTAGCTACTGAGTTCTTTGATCAAGGAGATAAAGAGCGGAAGGAACTCAACATAGAACCAACAGTAAGTGGCAGAATCCTGCAGAATCACCTCTTTCAAAATGGCTTCTACAAAGGGCATTTCACATTCCTTTCAAAAGCCACAATTTCTCCCATGGACCAGAATACGGGAACAAGTCCTTCTCTGTATTCCTAGAGTCATTTTTTTTTGCGGTTGCCAAACACCAACAGTGTGTCATTATCTCTGAGACAGAAGAACAGACAGCATTATTTCTTCTAAATCAGTATTACTAAATTGTCTGGGAAATACATTCCTAAATTGATACTTATTTGCAATCTATCCAAAACCAGTAAGCTAGTCTATTCATCTAGCTGTTTGGGCTCTCTCAGTCCAAAGACAATCTCCTAAAGCAAGTGATGCAGTCAGATTACCTGCCTTGTAACACATGTCCTGATACCCTGCTGTGCTGAGCTTGCTGTGCTTTTTAAGGTGCTGCTTTTTAATTCCAGCCTGTCTCTTTGGTTTTGATTGCGTTTTTTATTTAATGCATTTAAACATTAAACAAACATAAACATTATTTACTTCTTATCTGCAGGATCTAATGAACAGAGAGAAGAAAAATAAAATTCCTAGCATGCAGGTTGGATTCATAGATGCTGTTTGTTTGCAGCTGTATGAGGTATGGTGCCTACGAAAGAATTGCAAATATGTAAAACCAGAACTGCTCACTGTAGCCTCTAATAGATGCAGATTTAAAATTAGAATAGAAATAAAATAAAAAAACTAGTCCCCTAGTTAAATTTTTTTTGTTATATATGACATATGGTTTATTATTCAGTTGAAGCAATTATTACTTTTGCATTTATCATTAATGGTATGTTTGTCTGATCAATGTATTTTGTATAATTTTTTAAAACCTAGTGGTAATTGCTGTGCTCTGTGCACTTGGTGTTAGATCCCTGGGTTATATTCTGGATTCCAGCAGCTCTAGTGAGCTGCTATGACTATCGGGGAAAGTCACAAAACTAATGCTTTGCTATCTAGGAAAAAAATGGTATCCGTGTAGCACATGGATAAAAACTGTTGTTTAAGAGTTTTAAAAAGTTCCAAATTTTTTATGCAGAAGGTGATGTGCTATGTATAGGAAATTTACCCAAGTTTGACATTGCCCATTCCATTTTTTTCTTTCTCTTTCATCACACACAAAGGCAGTGCATGAGAGAATTAATTGAAAAGTTTTTCATCCTGGTCACAAACTGTATAAGCAGATACTTGCTCAGATATAGTGTGAAACAAAACACAATGATTTCTGATTTTTTTTTAAACCCGTAAAGCACTAGAGCCTGTTCATCGGGACTGTAGCAAGTATTTTACAGGAACTGAGATAAGAAAAAGGTGAGGAACAGATAGCCTAACTCTTAAAAATCTTCCAGTGGGAGGAACAAGGTGATTACTCAAATTTTTACCTCTTACACAGTAAACTTTTCTAAAAAGAATCCAGATCCACCAGTTGGAAGGAAACAAGGACAGAGGAAGGAGAGCTAGTAGCTCTCGCTGCTGCCCCTGAAACTCACATGTTTCTGTGCTGTAGAAATTGTTTGTCAGTAAAATAAGGCATCCTTTGCTGGGAAGCCTCAGAAAACTGTCTCCAGTAGGAGGTAGGCCACTGAAAGAAGACTGAGTATCAGTGGAAAGGTACAGCAAACAGAAAACTCTCTGAACAGAACACCTGAGCAGGTTTGAATGGCTCCAGAGTCTGAACTTCTATACTTTTTCTTGTTAGGGGAGAGCTTTACCTTTCCATTTATGAAAAGACCAGAAAATCTTCAGTTATTTACTCTGAAATATGCACTGCAGCTTACATGAACAGTTACCAAGTCATACTAGTCCAAACTGTACCCATTTCCTGCAAGGAAATGAGGGGCACGAGTAATTTCTAGCTACTGTGCCCCTGCTTTGTAACTGCAGCTTTGTTATGCCACAGTGAATACAAAGCCATTCCTGGTTAGCAGACAAAAGCACCTACAAATGTTTGGAGTCTTCTCCCTTCTCTTTAATTGGGGAGGAAAGAAGGAGATGCTACGTCCACAGGAGGGGGTTTAAGCACCATCTTTTTGTTCAGGACATGTTGCCTCTTGTAACTTTCAGTGTATCACTCTAACTTGTCATCTTGTCTCAAAGTCTGACCTGAACTGGAACAGTACATAGCAGGCTGACAGTGTTTGGGACTTTATATAGCCTCAGAGTACGTCAGCATGTGGCCTAACCTGACAGATAAGCAAGGGTGACTTACCTGCAGGGGCAGAGAGTGCTGAAGAGGATGGGGAGCGTTACAAAGGGGGAAGTTATAAACCCCATAACAGTACTGGTAAATCCAAGGAAGGGGCTATGGTTTGAGCTGATCCGGTGTTTGTTTATTTTGACTGGAGTACAGGTAGAGGATATTACCTGCTTACACAGATTTTTGTTTTCTTCAATGAGTAATAAATGGTAAAACATATAAACAACTTCAGTGTTACTTTGAAAATGAACAAGCACACAGTTCACTCTCCAAACTTCTAATGCTACAAAAGCAAACAATAAACAGGGTTGTAATGTCAGTCATTTTACTGTTTTCTTAGCTTTCATCCAGTCAGTAGGATTTTGACACACAATGCAAAAAGAGATGAGTTCCCAATACAGTACTGCAAGTATGTGACTTACTGTGTTATTCAGAGTAGGTCAGATCCCAGTGAACTGAAGTTTTGTGGCTTGTGTTAGCTAGGTAACCAGTGCAGTTAAACTGAATGATCTACATGTCTTCCCTTTAAGTTCAGAAATCTGAAAAAGTAAGAGAAATGTGTTTTCATTTTCTTCATTTTTTTAATTGGAAAAAAGTACCATTTAGCAGTTTTAAATGCTGTTTAGATATATTCAGATAAACAAAAGAGGAAAACTCCAGAGATATTTGACATCTCCATTCTTCTTACAGTGGTGTAAATCAAGAATAATTCAATTAAGTCTACTGGAACTAATGAAGCAGCCCATAAAGCCAAAAGGAACTATGAAGATTTATACAAGCTGATAATTCAGTAGGGTCCCTATGTAGAGTTTACAGGAGAATTAGACATTGCTATCTCACATTATTTGAATGAGACCTGAATTCCATGTGGAATTCCACTTGTGCATAATACAACAAACTTAATCATGGTTCCTGCTGCATTTATGTATCAAGTACTGTATGGACACTGCCACTCAATCTAATCTGCACTTGTGCCAGGTACATGTGTTCACGTTTGATGTGCCGCAGGAAGCCTTCCTTGAAGTTCAAAATACAAGTTCAATTTCAATTATAGATAGACCTCATATTTCAGTCATTCTGGTCGCTCTCACGGTCATCTTTAAGGACGCTTATTTTGTTGTTAAATATAATCTGTTTTACATGTGCTTAATTTATTTCAGGCCCTAACGCATGTGTCAGAGGCCTGCTACCCTTTACTGGATGGCTGTAGAAAAAATAGGCAGAAATGGCAATCCTTAGCTGAACAACAAGAGAAGAATCTGATTAATGGAGAAAGCAATCAAGCCAAACGGAACTGAGATGCTGATTTAACAACCACATGCTTAAGTTCACATAGAAGACATAGTAATAGGGGAGTACCGCATTTTCCTAAACACTGTATGAATTTGGCTTATGTTTTGCCACTGCTGTATTATTTTTCCACATTTCAAGATATAGCATGACTGTGTCTCTGCCAAGGTTATATAAAGATAGTATGTTTCTTTTATTACATCTGATTGAGACAGAAAAAGATCTGCAAGGGTAGTTTTTGCTACCCTGTTCCACAAGAAGGTACAAGTGCAGTTACTCAACTGTCCCCGAGAGCCTATTACTTTATAGATGTATATAGTTGTTTAGTGATCATGTTGTGGCCAGTATCTTAAAGACTACTGCATTTCGCACCTTTTGTCCTCTTCCAATCTTGCTGTGTTATGTTATAAAAGTAACGAACAGTCTTGCCTCCATAGTTCTCTTCCCAGAGGTTCAGAGGAAAGATTGGGGCTAACTCTGGGGAGCCTAATCCAGCATATACTATGCTAACCTCTTTCAAGAGACAGAGCTGGGCTTTGAAGTGAAAAAACACCAGAATCTGTGCACACAGTATTTTTTTTTCATATTAGAGGAATGTCTTAGCAAATGTCTTACATTTGGACAAATTTTTAAAACCTCAGTGAATTAGGCAATGGGGGTCTTAGGAGTTTTGTGGTAGAGGTGTCATAATTATCCATGAATAATTGAAACTGCTTGAAGATTGATGAAATGTCAAAACATAACTGACAGGCTGCCATGGAAGAATGGCTCCCATAGAAAGCTGCAAGAAGCACACAGAGAAATGGAAGCTGAACAGGATCATTTTTATATGCTGGTTTTAACTTCATTTGCAAGTTGAATTTAACATCATCATAACCAACAGACTGAATGAATCATGGGCAGGAAGAGTAGAAGAGAATATGACTGCAACAGCAAGAGATAAAAATTTGAGTCAGAATGATGCAGGAATGGCATGCTTCTGTTGACTACCAATGACTGATTCTTTAGACCAGTCCTATTATGAAATGGCTATGACCACTTAGAGAGTTTTATGTTAACATCTTTTTAAAATAATTTTTAGCATTAGTTAATGTTAACAATGATTAATCACAATGTCTTAAAGGAATAGGAACAAAGAATACAGAAAGCAAAAATAGAAAAAAAAAGCAAAAATAGCTGAGAATGCTACAGCGATTTGCCATTTGTATACGAGGCATTAATGTTCAGAAAAGTAAGAAATCAATTAACTTGCACTAGTAAAAAAAAAACAACATTGATATTTTGTTTAAATTAAGATGACTAATAAAAATTGTTTTGAATTGGGAACCAATTCAAGAACATATACACATTAGACAAACCCCAGAAGAGTAATACAAAGAGAATACTATTCTTTGGGTAGACAGGATTAGGAGATTAATGTCAGCAGTCTAAGACTGGTTAGCAGTAGGTGTAACTTCGGCTGCACAGAGACACAGAAAATGTTGGGTTTCTTTAATATGTAGTTATGATTTTTCAGTTAAAATCAGCAATAGTATTAGGCAAAAGTAATACATTTGGGATTGTACTTTGAAGTGTGGGGGTTTATTTTTATCACAGTAATCCAGAATATTCTAGTTGGAAACTGCAATAAATTTTTCTTCCCAGGAGATTATCAATCCCCCCTTGTCAGATCTGAAAGACAAGTGAAAACAACCTCTTTTTATCAGTCTCTGCATTTAGATAAACTATACCAGAATCTAACAAAAGATGAAGCAATTGTTTCAAAATGTTTGACAATACTGAGTTTCATAGTCCATTTTTTTTATTAATGTAGAATAAGATATTCTGATAGTCTGCCAACCTAAATTATTTGTCACTGATAAATCCTATCTCCAACTTCTCTAATGACTACCAAAAATATATTGTTGCAGCTGAATTTGAAAACATTTTTCTATGAAAGTATTTTTCCTGATTTTTTTCCAGATTTTCAAAAAAAGTATGGAATTCAACAATAATTAAGAATTCCAGGGCTACTGTTATGCAGTGCTCCATGTGTATTTATATGCATACACAGTACAATATATGTATGTAGTATGTCATAGCTATGCAGAAAAATGACAGCAGCCTTGTCCCCCCAACACACCCCCCCAAAATAAAGTTTTTAGGTACTTTTTGATAAATATGAAACTTTGCTTCAGGATTTGCATAGTCCTTGTATATTCTTTTCCTTGAATGCTTGAGATACTGAAATATAATTATTACGCTAACTGATGAGATACATATTGAATATAAATATGAATAATGTATATAAAGGTGTATTCTTGCTAATATGGTTGAGACTAGTAAGTCATGGTGACAACACAGCAAATCAACTCTGATGATGTTACAGTGGAGTGACTTACCATTTACATTAAGATCCCAGTATTTCTTTGCTACATTGTGTGTTCAGCAAAGCTTTATTATGACATAAATTTATAACTACTACAGAGGAGTACTGGATTCATACCTTTGCCTTGAAAAAAATGGACATGATGTTGCATTTTTTCAAAAGTTCACTTAAAATGAACACAGTTATACAGTATGTGCATATATTTAATTACGCATCTGTACACATCTATCCCACAGAATCTCTTCCACCACAAAGATTGGAACTTACATAGAAATACAGTTCCTAGTAAATAAACCATTTAAATGTCATAATACAGCTGTATCTGTATATATTTCTACAAAACCAAACCCTTTAAACTACTGGTTTAGGAACCTTAAAAGCATAGATTGCTGTACTTCATGAAATTTCAGAGAGTGATCAAATTATTTATATAGTGTTTTACTCTGCCTGAAAACAAAGTCAGAGTGTGCTGGTTTTGTGCCATAGCTTTGTGTGGACTGTTTGCAGAAGTTGCTCATTCCTTTCATAAGGTAGATAGGTGACAATATGAAAAAAAGCCAGGCTGTTCTCTGCCTGAAATTCATTGCTTTTAGAATTCAACATTTTCAAATGCAGCTAGTGGATTACAGCCATGCAGCTGCCATTAATTTCATTGTGAGTTCTGTACATAATTATTTTAGTTGGGTCTCAAATACGTTCTCCCCAACTTATATTGTCTAGCTAAAGCCATCGGTGTGGATTATACAAGAAACAAGCTGAAATGGAGTTTATCAGCTTGTCAGTTCAGTCTTAAGTCCATTAAACCCATTGTGAAATTTGATATTTAAGCCTTCAGGTACAAAATTTGTCCCACTAATTTTTAGTACTTGTCTCAATGAAGACATCTAAGTTAGTATCCTACTTCTTCTCAGACATGGACGCATTTTCTTTTAAAGTCACTCGACAGCACAGTTTAATGCTTAAAGTACACTTTTCTTTCTGTTATTGTTCCCCTTCTGAAAAAATTACTTGTCATATGTATTAACATACACAAAATTCCTGATTAACCCTACCTCTTCGAATTAAAAATAACAGTGAGACTCTTAAGCTGTTACTTCTTTTCCAACAAGTTAGTCACACATCCAATATTAGCTGTAGAATGTCTAGGGAAAATAATGTAGTGTTGATTTTGGAGACAGTATTGATTTTTAATTAGTAGCAGTTTAAAGTTAAGAGCAGATTAGTCTCATATCTTCACAGATACCAAGTGGGCTAGTGATAAAAGTGAATAATCTATTCTACTGATGACCAGCTTTCTTCTTTAGAAGAAAGGATGAAGCCTGATTTTATACATCACCCTCTGACAACTGCATGCATTTAAAGATAAACTTTTGAACTCCAATCCAATGCATTTTATCTGGCAGCACCACAAACTGACAAAATCGGAACACCGCTAATTCATATATAAGATTTTTCAAAATTACTAGGTAACTGATTTTCCAAGCCATTATACAGAAGGATTATGAAGAGTCAGATCTAGCCCCTTAAAACGGGGGGATGTTGCCCGAGTGATCTGGTTGGTGCCCCTTGCAGTTATGCCTGAGAAGATAGCAGAGAGTTTGGATGGAAAAAATGCCTCACTCATAATAAATTAATAGATTTTTAAAGGTTTGATAGAGACCGAGTATTTCAGGCACATTTATACATTAGCATTAGTTAAGAGTCTTGTCTCTGTGATGCTGTAGTTTCTTCTTCATGTCAAATCACATGCAGTTTACATTCCACAAGGTTTCAGCTTTATTTCACAGCTCCCTGCTGTACTTCTTCAGGGACTTGCACTAATTTGAAAGATAAGCTTGAACAGAGGAGCTTGAATAAAAAAATGAGTTTGGCCAGAGTATGATAAATACTAAGGGCTGGATTTTTTTGTTTGGACTGTCACAGGAACAAGAAATATCACAGAATCTGGCCTGGTAATTAGCTACCCTTGCTAAATACAGCAAATTGTGACAGCAAGGTTTTATTCTTTGTCATTGCTAGATGAATGGAAATTGCATGGGAAAGTTTATTTTCCACATAAAGAAGTTTGTTTCCATAGAGAAACTCATATCTAAGTACCACTGTTTGTAAATGTATATTTATATGACAATGCTATATAATAGCTAGTTTCCACTAACTTTCACAGCACGAGCTTGTCATGCCCAGGGCCTAAGGCATGCTCAAATGCCCATTTGAAGTCAATTATAGGATTCCCATTAACCTCAGTGGGAGTTAGATTGAGCTGTATAGAAGGTGAAAGAATGGGTCAAATCTGCCTTTTTTACCTACAAAGAGGGACCAAACTCTTACCCTTGGTAACACCTGCCTCACCTGCTC
>NW_010559415.1:12769-13808 GCF_000687285.1 Phaethon lepturus | reverse complement strand
TCCCTGCTGATGCCCAAGGTACCTTACAGATGTAACTAAAGTTAGAATTTGAGCCCTCTATGTATTCACATGGCAGACACCTGCATGTGTCTCTTAAAAGAATGTAGTGTGAAATGCACTGTAAATAGTTCTAATATACATTTCTATTATAGTTTAATAAAAAACTTAATCATAGTCACTAGCCACTGAGTTTGTCCATTTGTATTCTTTTATCTTTTAAAAATATTTGAACAAATATATAGTTTCTGGGCACAGTATTTTTGTACTAGGTTAAGGGGGTTACTCTGTATATTATGTTTGCCTTTAAGCAGTATTAAAGTCTTCTGAATATCGTGTGTTCTCACTTGCTTCTGTCCTATGACTACATAGTAAAACTAGTTACATTACTTAGAAGTATCCTTAGACCTACTTACTGTACAGCTGATAGAGAATATAGAGTCAGGTTATTTTCTATGGTCAAACTGTTGCTTATTACTTATTTCCTCATTCTTCTCTTTGTACTGTTTTCACGCTTTTTAAAATAAAAAGGATGATGTCAAGTTTTACTGTTTGTTAATTAATGTTATCGAGGTTGAATTTTCAACACCTCATTGTTCCTTGATTCAAATAATTGCTTCTGTAAATCTTTATTTAATAATAACTTCTCTAGGTCCTAGAAATCCTGAAGAGAAAAACTTTACTATTAATATCAAGATACTTACAAGAACTACTGAGGTGAGCCAGTGGTAAAGTACTTCTCGATTAAAAATAGCAACAAATAATTCACTGCTACTAACCACTAGAGAGCACTGCAGCTAAACTTACTAGAAGCTATCAGAAACCAGTTTATTCATTGGATAAGCAGAACTGGCAAATACAACTGTTACACAGATCCATCGTCACCCTGGGCCCCCAAATATCAATTCCTGGAGTAGCATGTAAGAGAGATGGAAATAGTCAACTCAGTGACTTCAAACAAAACCCTGAAAAAAATATTTTTGACAACAAAAGCCTCATCATGTGTGAAATGCTGATTCTAGAAGTAATTCTAGATGAGTGG
>NW_010559415.1:11796-12738 GCF_000687285.1 Phaethon lepturus | reverse complement strand
TTTCCCTATTAGGTTCTCCACAGCAACACTTCTGTCTTGACTTTTTTTAGCTCTAGGCAAAACCAGAAGGTATGTACATCCCTGACAAACAACAGTCTCATTCAAAAAGTTATGAAGGGCCAGATTTAGTTCAGCACAAAACACAAGCACTGTTTGCTTGAACCAACTGCAATTTATGAGTGCAACTGAACAACTGTCTATGTATATCTACATATATCAGGTAACCATTTGGTTGGGACTACAACCTTTTCAGACCACTCACCAGCCTAGTCATGCTTCTGCTTAGTCTTTGCTGCCCTACTGAATGTTTCAATTCATTTCTGAGAAGTGGCGCAGTTTTCACCAGAGTACTGGAATACGTATCTTACCCAGCCCAGAAAATAATATAACCTTGAACAAGGGCATTTTTACTGAAGAGGTGAAAAAGAATATTATACTTGGTCTTTCACATCTTGCACAACTATGATGCCTTTTTAACAAATGGGAAAGAGAATAGCTCCTTCCTCCAGCCATACTTTTAGTAACAGTGGTGACATCTATTGCTGACATGCATTTCACATTCCTGTGAAATCTCACCCTTTAAGATATTTCGGAAGTAATTTAAATGTGTGAGTTTGTTACAGAAGTAAGCTTTAGGATCTAAATTTATGGTATCTGACAGCCATTGAATTTTTCAGCCCTTCAAAGGACAGTGGCATTTCTTAGCATGTACAGAACTTTACAACTTCAATTTCAGTTGAAAAATATCACAAGTTATAAACACCGTAAGTTTTCACTTCAGTATTTACAGTTCAGAACTTCTTGAAATACCTGGCTGCATGTTTTCCCTCCATTATTCCAAAGCTCTTATTTTATGTAACATGGCAATTTATTTTTACACTTCCTGAGAGATTGAACTGTTCTCCAAACAGCTGCATTATCTTTGTTCTGAATCTGTACTAT
>NW_010559415.1:5150-11765 GCF_000687285.1 Phaethon lepturus | reverse complement strand
CTGCTGAAATACGAGGATAACCAATTCAGACATAGCCTGCTACTACCCACCCAGTGGTTCATAATGGCTGTTAAATAGATCTATACTTTACGCAGGTTTCTTTTGTTTAACAACATCAAAGATCTTTGATCTTTCAGAACAAAAACTAGGGAGTAAAATCCATGGTTAAAGCATACCACTAGTTCACACAATACATTCACATACGGGCATTTCTTCAGAATCCTTTTTGGAGGTAGTTAAAACAAGTCACTGGCACATTATGATATAGATGGCTTCTTAATGGAAGGGAAGTTCATTTCACAGATAAGTAGTGGGGTTAATTTGATCAAGGTCACATAGAATGTCCATTTCTGAGCTGGAAATAGAACCAAGATCTAGGTTCTGTCTTTTATGTGGGACATGAAGAAAAGAATGTTTCATCTTGAAGCCATCTTTTCCTTTTTGATATACAAATATTTAAATATCTGGGCCATATAGTGTGCTCTTTTGCTATTATGCCGAGCTCAGAAGAACTCTGAAGCTCACTGTTTTACAGATGAGATTAGATTCAAGTCACTAATCCAGATAATCACAATAATCTTTGTTGGAGTTTGGAGCTATATCATAACAAAGAGCAAAACTGTATGGTCAGCAAATAGCTATCTTGAAATGAACTAAAAGTCCAGTTCAAATTTTGGAGAAACTGAAAAGACTGATGCAGACTTTCAATACTGTACATGGTTAGCTCATTGGACTATAACTCAACCCCACCCTTTGATGACATTTCATATCCTAAACAAAAAGAAACTACTTCCCTACTAAGTATTTGCCTGGAAAATACAGGAAAAGAGTATTAAGATATACATTTAAACACCTCAGATGAGCCTGACACAAAACCCTGTGGGTCAACTGACACATGAGTCTGTGTGACAAGTGACAAATGGCACTAATACTCAGAGATTCATATAACCTTTACCGAAAAAGCACACTTAGTTTTATTGGCAATTTTTCACTGTCACCCTCTTTTCATTGAAACTAGGCTAGATTCTACCATTCTAGGTAATCCTGGGATTCATTTTAGCATACAGCAACAGATGAAGTAAATACTAGAGTTGTTGTTCCTTTAAGAAAAACCTGCATTTTGCTTCTAGATTTTTTTAACCTGGAGCTTATTACCTCATGCACTTCAGTTCTCTCCCATAATTAAGTCTCAAAAACATGCAGCACTTTATGGATTAGAGCCATTACAAAGAAATTTTAAAAAGTGTTTACAGACACTTAAGAGTAAGTTTTAAGATCCACAACCCACTACTAACTAATAAGACAACTGGATCTATACTCACTGGAAATTTCCAAGTAATCTTCAAATTTTCAATCTTCATGTTGGACAGATTGTATATGAGCAGCACCCAGGAGATTCTCCTAGAACCAAAATAAAACCAAAAACTTAGCAAACAGGCAGCTGGAGTAGGACAAAATCTAGCTCGGGTATGATCTAATCCTGCTACAATACAACATCCAATTGCAATATGTACTTTGAAATTATTTATCCAAGAGAAGGCATTAGTTAGGCTCCGTCAAGCTCCTTGTTACTAGGCCACCCATAGTTACGCTAAAGTTGGCTTTACTGGCATAGAATTACCTATTTACCACATCAAAACAAATTTGAGTATTGTGGTTTAAATGCTTAGTAAAATTCACAATAAGGGATCCAGGGACTCTTAAATGATATAAGTGTCCAATCATCTTTGCAATCCATCCCAAGATACATAGAAGAATCACGCAGTAGAAAAGATGCATAAACACTGCCAAATCAGTTCACAACTACTTGACAGAAACCAGTTAATCTGCATCGTTTTAACAAGGATTCATCTCTCTCTTAATATATAGTATTATATATAATAATATTTACGTAAGTATACTATGTTTACACTGAAACCAAGCCATTATCACTCCATGGTAAAGCTGAGTTCTACTGTCCTAGCTAATTTTAGGCAGAACAGTTTGAAGACAAGCCACAAAACAATAAATGGGATATATGAATATAACCCACTGCAAAAGCATTATTGTCACCCTGATCTTTGGAACCTCATTGTCAATTACCATCATAATACAGCTCAGTATGATTATCACAGACTGGAAAGATGAGATTGGCATGACCATATAAGTTAATAATTTATTTTGATCCACCTAATTTAAAGATCAAACTTCAAAGTTAAGAAGTTTGTCCATTTTCAGTGTTCTGAAGCTGACACGCTGAAGAAAGCCACGAAGCCAAGAATACACACCCTTAGCTTTTGTGACTTTCATGCAACCAGCAATACTAAACCCCAAGTTTTTCAATGCACCATCTAAGCCAAAATTGTAGTTTTGAAAACCACATGAGGAAGAGGTAGACAGGAGAAGGAAAAAGGTCATGGAATATTCCAACATAAAAAAATAATCTATAAAAACAATTTTAATTTTACATTTAGAAGGAAACCCAGCTTTTATAGGAGCTCAAAAGAACTCTGCATAAAGTATATATCATATGATTCTAGTACACATAAGAAAAATGAAGTCAGATTTTAGTGCATTAATAGCCCTAAGTAACTCATGTAAATTGTGAGAGATTAAAAAGACAGCTGCTTGTTCTAGCACTGACATTCCGTCAGACCTCAGAGAAGAACAGTTCTTTATGCTGTCAGTGCTACACCAACAGAGACACCATGAAACTCATAAATATTGACCACCTGTGAAGATTCTTACTGAAGGATCTGTGGGGCTGATCTGAACAGAATCCTAAGGATTCATGCCCCAGTGAAAAGAAATGTTAAGGAAGGGAAAAATGGGACAGAAATGGAGCCACAAGCTTTGATATGAAGTTCAAGACACAGCTACTCACTGCTCCCGTGATGAAGAGGTTTGGAGTTGGCTGGTTAGTCAATTCTGGAATTCTAATATTTATATAGAGGAAGGACTTTTTCCTACCAAAATTATGCCTACTTCTTTGCAAATTTTATTTGAGAACTTTTACGTAAGTCAAGGTGATAAAAAACTGCATGAAAGTCTGGGAAGAAACTGCATGTAAAGACTACATAATGAGACCTAAGTGGTCGTCTTAAATAGATATTGTGAGGTACTTCCCTCACCGCCATTAACAGTAAACAGCATGAACTCCTTGCATCTGTCAGGCTTCTTTACCCTGCAAGATAGGAATATAAGAGGTCTGAAGAGGAAAGAACAGGTAGCTAGTACAGGAAGAATGTCAGGCTCTGCTTCTTCCTAGCCTTAGAGAAAAAAAAGCATTTCTAAGATGGAATATCATGGCTTTGAGGAAGGCAAACAACCGCAGCTGGAACAGCGGAAGTCAAGATGACAAGCTGCAGCCTGAAGAGGACATGCTGCAGCCTGAAGAGGACATGTGTCCACAAGCCCAGTCCTTGTTACTTGCAGATGAACCTTCCCACATGGAACAGGGACAGGGCTGTGGGCTCCTGCTTTCTCCCAGCTACAGCTGCACAGGCTCATCAGGTTAGTGCTCCAACACGTTCAGCGTGACCCCATGCTGGGGGTACTGCACCTTACAGCACATTCATTTGGCAAATGAGATTCTACATATTCCCCTCTCCTCCCCACACAGTTTAGGCAAAACCCCCAGGTTTGAAACATCTGCTGTCTAAGAGGAGGTGGCTCATTTCCAGTGAGATGAATTAGGAAACACTCATAAAAGGAGCTCTGTTGGCAGATCTGAGATAACCTCTGCAACTTACTACTGGGAGACTCATCTTGAACTGGAATAGCAGTAGTTGAAACACGAGGTGTTCACAGCTACAACAGACTAGCTTGCCACAAATCCCATCTTTCAAAAGACCAAAGGGTCTAGAAAAGTTAATTTTCACACTAATGCATGGTCAGCTTCTAGCACCCTGTTTTGGCTGCAAGTATGGCACCTTTCCGTACATCACTTGCAGCAATAGGAACTTATATTATATTTTCTCTTTTCATCAAGTGAGAAACACTTGTTGAGCTATTTTTCCTCTCCAGTGTGTTAGCCAGATTACTCTTGATTTCAAAATGAAGCTGACTGGAGTGAAAAGCCACACTATTCTGATATCCCTAGCAAAGTTCTAAACTTATAGTTACACTTCAGTAAAACCTCTTGTTCCCAGCTGCAACCCACATATGTAGAAGATTATGATGAGACACTGTTAAAAACTGGTAAGTAGCGCACAACCCATCACCTGTGTGCTAAGCAAAATCCAATTCAGCATTCAGGATTTACATTTACATTTTGAAGCTAACAAGTAGAAAAGCTGATGCCATCCATGCGAACAGAATAATTATAAACCTAAACTTGGTAAAGACAAAAGCTGGGTCAATAGTTTTGCTCAGTTTCAAGTAGCACCAATTAGAGGGGAAGGGAAGAGGGGGAAGAAGCATCAAAGTCAGGGAAGACTCATGTTCTGCATTATCCTTGAACAGGCAAAATCTGGGACCTATTGAAATCAAGCACATCAGGTAAATTCACTTAGATGCACATCTTTTTCTTTGTAGGAATGCGTTAGATACACATAGCATTCAATGGATATGTTATAATGAAGAAAATTTGTAGAAACTGCTGAGAATTTAAACTATATATTAAAAAGTGAGCACATGAATACAGAATATCATCCCAATTTTCATAGCTCAGCCCTAGACAAGAAGCAAGTGGATAGTTTTCTGAAACAACTTGCAGACATTCAGTAAATCCTCTGCCTCACTTTTATTGTGTTGAGCAGGACAGATGTCTACCAAATTGTAACAGAAAAAGTAGAGATTTGTGTTTGATTTGTTTGGTAAATCTGTTTCCTCCAGTTGCATAAAGACTCTTCCACAAGCATGAAGATACAACAGAGAGAGAAAATGTCAAGAAATTTTCTTACGTCTATTTATTGCTTTCACTAGATAGCTGATTTTTACTACAACTCAAATACGGTGAATAAAATTAATGGAGTAGCAATCCTTTATTAAGATGAGCAATAAAGATCCTGTCATGATTTGGAGGCAATAAGGGAGACATCCAGCAAGCAGTATGGTCGCAGTTGGAGATTTCTAAACTTCTCCTTGAAAAGATCAGTGCATCAGTTGAGCTTTAGTCAGCCACATCATCCTGTAAATTGCTTTCAAGATAAGCCAGTACATAAATTCTCTTTGAAAAGGTGTTACTTCAGTACAATCCTCCTACAGACAGAAATATGGCATTTAATGGTAGTTGGAAAATAGACAGAAATGAAAACTATGAAAAGTTCATGGAGACAATGGGTAAGTCTTACTTTTCCAATGCCTTCTACAAGAATAATGCCACTCTGGCTGAATACAAACTGAAGCTGTCTGTGAACTACTTTCTGGCTAGCCTATCCTTTTGGTGTCTGCTGCTCTGCCCTTGCACGGGGTACTGCATTTCTTTTCAAAAGATTCCACAGCGGGGAAAAAGACACTGAGAAATGTTCTGGTTTTGATTAATTATGTTAATCTTAAGCAATTTAACTAATTCGAACAGATTTATTTCAGCAGAGGAATGAATATCTAAGTCTACACTTGAGGAAAAGGCTCAGAGAATTTGAATTATAAACTTTAAGCAGAATTCTACAGCAGGAATATTATTTTGATAACAAGTTTAAAAATTACATGGGCAGGAAATAATAATTCTTCAATTTTACAGAAACACGTGATTTAAGTCATTTTAACATCCTGATACTTACTTTGTTTGTACAAACTGTGCATTATATGGATATAAACACAACCATTCCAGTTGGTTAGTGGTTTGTATTATATCTGTACTGGTGAATATGGCCTCAATAAAAAGTGAAGAAAAATAAAAAATTGTGTCAGAATGCTGGAATAAACTCACTTGACCACAAAAAAGTCACCAAAAAGAGTGTTTGCTCTAGGGTGGGTTTTTTTTTTCTGATTGATGTTAATTATTTTTCTAGGTGTTAACATGATGAAAAGAAAGTTAGGAGCCCATGATAATCTGAAGATCACTATTCAACAAGATGGAAACAAATTTACTGTCAAAGAATCAAGCAACTTCCGTACCATAGATATTGAATTCACTCTGGGAGTCAATTTTGAGTACAGTCTGGCTGATGGGACTGAACTTACTGTAAGGGACTTTCTATATAATTGTAAATGTATTATACAAGAATAACTTTACGAAGTACAATTTCAAGATGAATGATTTGTCTTCCTAGTTTTTAACTTAAATTTTACTTTTAAAGTGTGACTGTTCAAGAATGCTTGCAGCCTATATGCAAAAACACAAGGTAGTCTTAACTATTAATGGTTCCACACTGGACCGTGAAGCTCAGGGTTCCACAGAGTGCCCAAAAAGAAGAGTATGTAGCAATTTTCACATGATGAAATCCAGGTGATTGCAATTGCAATTGCACTTCTTATAATACTCAAGTACACCACCTAGAGTGCAGAGTGGGTATTTATAAGAAATTACTTTTTCTCTGTTGATACAATTAATTAAAACAATGTGTACTGAGCACTAAAAAAAAACCCAACTAACTTGACTGCTATGCAATTAAATAAGCTAGTGGTTTTCTTGAAATTTCATTTTTACAGCCTTTCCATCAATGTCCAAAAAAGTATTATTGCACTGTTTTA